>NC_029787.2:92470465-92472320 GCF_000816755.2 Arachis ipaensis | reverse complement strand
TATCCCTCTCTAATTTTCGAAAATACCTCCCTCTTTTTCAAAAATTCTTTTTAATTAATTAATTGTTTAAATTTTAATTTTAATTTTAATTATCCTTTAATTTTCGAAAATCATTAACTCTTTTTCAAAATTTAATTTTCGAAATTCTCTCTTTCATACCCTTCTATTTATTTATTCATCTACTAACACTTCTCTTCACCCAAAATTCGAACCCCTTCCTCTCCTCTGAGTTCGAATTCTTCTCTTCTACATTCTTATTCTTCTTTTCTTCTACTCACACAAGGGAACCTCTATACCGTGGTAAAGAGGATCCCTGGTATCTTTAGTCCTCTTCTTTTTCACATGAGCAGGAGCAAGGACAAGAACATTCTTGTTGAAGCAGACCCTGAACCTGAAAGGACTCTGAAGAGGAAACTGAGAGAAGCTAAAATACAACAATCCAGAGACAATCTTACAGGAATTTTCGAACAGGAAGAGGAGATAGCAGCCAAAAATAATAATAATGCAAGGAAAATGCTTGGTGACTTTACTGCACCTAATTCCAATTTACATGGAAGAAGCATCTCAATTCCTGCCATTGGAGCAAACAACTTTGAGCTGAAACCTCAATTAGTTTCTCTGATGCAGCAGAACTGCAAGTTTCATGGACTTCCATCTGAAGATCCTTTTCAGTTCTTAACTGAATTCTTGCAGATCTGTGATACTGTTAAGACCAATGGGGTTGATCCTGAGGTCTACAGGCTTATGCTTTTCCCGTTTGCTGTAAGAGACAGAGCTAGAGTATGGTTGGACTCTCAACCTAAAGATAGCCTGAACTCTTGGGATAAGCTGGTCACGGCTTTCTTAGCCAAGTTCTTTCCTCCTCAAAAGCTTAGTAAGCTTAGAGTGGATGTTCAGACCTTCGGACAGAAAGAAGGTGAATCCCTCTATGAAGCTTGGGAGAGATACAAGCAACTGACAAAAAAGTGTCCTTCTGACATGCTTTCAGAATGGACCATCCTGGATATATTCTATGATGGTCTGTCTGAGCTATCAAAGATGTCACTGGACCATTCTGCAGGTGGATCCATTCACCTAAAGAAAACGCCTGCAGAAGCTCAAGAACTTATTGACATGGTTGCAAATAACCAGTTCATGTACACTTTTGAAAGGAATCCTGTGAGTAATGGGACGCCTCAGAAGAAGGGAGTTCTTGAAATTGATACTCTGAATGCCATATTGGCTCAGAATAAAATATTGACTCAGCAAGTCAATATGATTTCTCAGAGTCTGAATGGAATGCAAGCTGCATCTAACAGTACTCAAGAGGCATCTTCTGAAGAAAAGGCTTATGATCCTGAGAACCCTGCAATAGCAGAGGTAAATTACATGGGTGAACCTTATGGAAACACCTATAACCCCTCATGGAGAAACCACCCAAATTTCTCATGGAAGGATCAACAAAAGCCTCAACAAGGCTTTAATAATGGTGGAAGAAACAGGTTTAACAGTAGTAAACCTTTTCCATCATCCACTCAGCAACAGACAGAGAATTTTGAGCAGAATCCATCTAGCTTAGCAAATTTAGTCTCTAATCTATCTAAGGCCACTCTGAGTTTCATGAATGAAACAAGGTCCTCCTTTAGAAATTTGGAGGCACAAGTAGGCTAGCTGAGTAAAAAGATCACTGAAACCCCTCCTAGTACTCTCCCAAGTAATACAGAAGAGAATCCAAAGAGAGACTGCATGGCCATTGATATAACCATCATGGCCGAATCCAAGAAGGAAGGGAAGGACATGAATCCCAAGGAGGAAGACCTCCTGGGACGTCCAGTGATCAACAAGGAGTTTCCCTCTGAGGAACCAAAGGAATCTG
>NC_029787.2:92467856-92470357 GCF_000816755.2 Arachis ipaensis | reverse complement strand
TAAACCTCATGCCCCTCTCTGTAATGGAGAAACTGGGAATCTTTGAGGTGCAAGCTGCCAGAATCTCATTAGAGATGGCAGACAACTCAAGAAAACAGGCTTATGGTCAAGTAGAGGACGTGTTAGTAAAAGTTGAAGGCCTTTACATCCCTGCTGATTTCATAATCCTAGATACTGGGAAGGATGAGGATGAATCCATCATCCTTGGAAGACCCTTCCTAGCCACAGCAAGAGCTGTGATTGATGTGGACAGAGGAGAATTGATTCTTCAACTAAATGAGGACAACCTTGTGTTTAAAACTCAAAGATCTCTCTCTACAACCATGGAGAAGAAGCATGAAAAGCTTCTTTCACTACAGAGTCAACTAAAGCCCCCACAGTCAAACTCTAAGTTTGGTGTTGGGAGGCCACAACCAAACTCTAAGTTTGGTGTTGAACTCCCATATGCAAACTCTGAGTTTGGTGTTGGGAGTCCATAAAATTGACCTGATCACCTGTGTGGCTCCGTGAGAGCCCACTGTCAAGCTATTGACATTAAAGAAGCGCTTGTTGGGAGGCAACCCAATTTTTATTTATCTAATTTTATTTTTATTTTATTATTCTTTCATGTTTTATTAAGTTCATGATTATGTGCAGTCACAAAATAAATAGAAAAACTAAAAACAGAATCAAAAACAGCAGAAGAAAAATCACACCCTGGAGGAAGGACTTACTGGCGTTTAAACGCCAATAAGGAGCATCTGGCTGGCGTTCAACGCCAGAACAGAGCATAGAGCTGGCACTGAACGCCAAAAACAAGCATAGAACTGGCGTTCAACACCAGAAACATGCTACATCTGGGCGTTGAACACCCAGAACAAGCATCAATTCAGCGTTTAAATGCAAGAATTGCATGCAAAGGCGTTTTACATGCCTAATTGGTGCAGGGATGTAAATCCTTGACACCTCAGGATCTGTGGACCCCACAGGATCATCTCAGCATCTGTAGACCCCACAGGATCCCCACATACCTCCACTCACCGTACCTCCTCATAATCCTATATCACCCTTTCCCAAGAACCCTTCACCAATCACCTCCAATTCCCCTCCAAAACCATCATACACCCACCTACACCCACCCACTCAAAATTCAAACCATCACTCCCTCCTTTTCACACATCATAACCACCCAATCCCACCCATATAGCCGAATACACACATTCCTCTATCTCCTCCATATCTTCTTCTTCTTCTATTCTTTCTTCTTTTGCTCGAGGGCGAGCAACATTCTAAGTTTGGTGTGGTAAAAGCATAGCTTTTTTTTTGTTTTTCCATAACCATTGATGGCACCTAAGGCCAGGAAAACCTCTAGAAAGAGGAAAGGGAAGACAAAAGCTTCCACCTTCGAGTCATAGGAGATGGAGAGATTCATCTCAAGGGTCTATAGCTCAGTGGTAGAACATTTGACTGCAAATCAAGAGATCCCTGAGATACCTCAGGGAATACATTTTCCTCCACACAATTATTGGGGACAACTAAGGATGGAACATCAAGATCACTCCATCATCCTCCATGAAATTAGAGAAGATCAAAGAGCAATGAGGGAGGAGCAACAAAGACAAGGAAGAGACATAGAAGAGTTCAAGGACATCATTGGTTCCTCAAGAAGGAAATGCCACCATCACTAAAGTGGACTCATTCCTTGTTCTCAAATTTTCTATTTTTCGTTTTCTTTATGTTAAGTGCTTATCTAGGTTAGTGTCTTATTACATGATCATTAGTATTTAGTGACTTTGTCTTAAAGTTATGAATGTCCTATGAATCCATCACCTCTCTTAAATGAAAAATATTTTAATTCAAAAGAACAAGAAGTACATGAGTTTCGAATTTATCCTTGAACTTAGTTTAATTATTTTGATGTGGTGACAATACTTTTTGTTTTCTGAATGAATTCTTGAACAGTGCATATGTCTTTTGAATTTGATGTTTAGGAATGTTAAATATGTTGGCTCTTGAAAGAATGATAACAAGGAGACATGTTATTTGATAATCTGAAAAATCATAAAAATGATTCTTGAAGCAAGAAAAAGCAGCAAAGAACAAAGCTTGCGAAAAAAAAAGGAGAAAAATGGCGAAAAAAATATAGAAAGAAAAAGAAAAAGCAAGCAGAAAAAGCCAAAACCTCTTAAAACCAAAAGGCAAGAGCAAAAAGCCAATAACCCTTAAAACCAAAAGGCAAGGGTAAATAAAAATGATCCAAGACTTTGAGCATCAGTGGATAGGAGGGCCTAAAGGAATAAAATCCTGGCCTAAGCGGCTAAACTAAGCTGTCCCTAACCATGTGCTTGTGGCGTGAAGGTGTCAAGTGAAAACTTGAGACTGAGCCGTCAAAGTCAAGGTCCAAAGCAAAAAAAGAGTGTGCTTAAGAACCCTGGACACCTCTAATTGGGGACTTTAGCAAAGCTGAGTCACAATCTGAAAAGGTTCACCCAGTTATGTGTCTGTGGCATTTATGTATCCGG
>NC_029787.2:92465291-92467826 GCF_000816755.2 Arachis ipaensis | reverse complement strand
CATACTGAACTAGGAGAATCAATAACACTATCTGAACTCTGAGTTCCTATAGAAGCCAATCATTCTGAACTTCAATGGATAAAGTGAGATGCCAAAACTATTCAAGAGGCAAAAAGCTACAAGTCCCGCTCATCTGATTGGAGCTATGTTTCATTGATAGTTTGGAATTTATAGTATATTCTCTTATTTTTATCCTATTTGATTTTCAGTTGCTTGGGGACAAGTAACAATTTAAATATGGTGTTGTGATGAGCGGATAATTTTTACGCTTTTTGGCATTGTTTTTAGTATGTTTTTAGTAGGATCTAGTTACTTTTAGGGATGTTTTTATTAGTTTTTATGTTAAATTCACATTTCTGGACTTTACTATGATTTTGTGTGTTTTTCTATGATTTTAGGTATTTTCTGGCTGAAATTGAGGGACTTGAGCAAAAATCAGATTCAGAGGTTGAAGAAGGACTGCTGATGCTGTTGGATTCTGACCTCCCTACACTCAAAGTGGATTTTCCAGAGCTACAAGACTCCAAATGGCACGCTCTTAACGGTGATGGAAAGTAGATATCCAGGGATTTCCAGCAATATATAATAGTCCATACTTTGCCCGAGTTTAGACAACGCAAAAGGGCGTTGAACGCCAGTTCTACGCTGCAGTCTGGAGTTAAACGCCAGAAACACGTCACAAACCAGAGTTGAACGCCAAAAACACGTTACAACTTGGCGTTCAACTCCAAAAGAAGCCTCTGCACGTGTAAACTTCAAGCTCAGCCCAAGCACACACCAAGTGAGCCCCGAAAGTGGATTTATGCATCAATTACTTACTTCTGTAAACCCTAGTAGCTAGTCTAGTATATATAGAACTTTTTACTGTTGTATTTACATCTTCGGATCATTTTGAGTCTTGCTTACTCCGCTTCCCCTCTGGGGCCGACACCAATGAACTCCATTATCACTTATGTATTTTCAACGGTAGAGTTTCTGCACTCCCTAGATTAAGGTGTGGAGCTCTGCTGTTCCTCATGATTTAATGCAAAGTACTACTGTTTTCTACTCAATTCAACTTATTCCGCTTCTAAGATATCCATTCGTACCCAAGAACATGATGAATGTGATGATTATGTGACGTGCATCATCATTCTCACTTATGAACACGTGCCTGACAAACACTTCCGTTCTACATGCAAACAAGCTAGAATGAGTATCTCTTAGATGTCTAATACAGAGGACCGAGTCCGAGATATTAGAATCTTCGTAGTATAAGTTAGAACCCATGGATGGCCATTCCTGAGATCTGGAAAGTCTAAACCTTATCTGTGGTATTCTGAGTAGGATCTGGGAAGGGATGGTTGTGACGAACTTCAAACTCGCGAGTGCTGGGCGTAGTGACAGACGCAAAAGGAGGGTGAATCCTATTCCAGTATGATCGAGAACCTCCAGATGATTATCCGTGCCGTGACAGAGCATTTGGGCCTTTTTCACAGAGAGGATGGGATGTAGCCATTGACAACCGTGATGCCTTACAGAAAGCTTGCCATGGAAAGGAGTAGGACTGGTTGGATGAAGACAGCAGGAAAGCAGAGGTTCAGAGGAACGAAAGCATCTCTATACGCTTATCTGAAATTCTCACCAATGAATTACATAAGTATTTCTATCTTTATTTTCGGTTTATTTATTATTATTATTCGAAAACTCCATAACCATTTGATATCCGCCTGACTGAGATTTACAAGATGACCATAGCTTGCTTCATACCAACAATCTCCGTGGGATCGACCCTTACTCACGTAAGGTTTTATTACTTGGACGACCCAATGCACTTGCTGGTTAGTTGTATCAAAGTTGTGACAAATTATGAATTAAGATTAGAGCACCAAGTTTTTAGAGCCATTACCAGGGATCACAATTTTGTGCACCAGGAGGTCGTCTGACCGATCTCTATGGATAACAATTTTCTTTTTCAACACCAATTCTTAATTTTCTTCGTAGTTAGTTGTTGC
Source organism: Arachis ipaensis (assembly GCF_000816755.2). Taxonomy (NCBI): domain Eukaryota; kingdom Viridiplantae; phylum Streptophyta; class Magnoliopsida; order Fabales; family Fabaceae; genus Arachis; species Arachis ipaensis. Next base: position 92,465,832 of record NC_029787.2, on the reverse strand, counting down.
ATTGCATGTTAGGGTGCATGTCAGTTAGAATTTGTACATATTCTACCACCTCTTTCTTGTTTGGACTACTTGGATAGGGTGATGATTTCTTTTTGGAGAAACTGTTTTTAGGGCACCCTGCCAATTTGAAAAAATTTTTTTGTTGAACTTGCTTGATGAATTTATTTTGGAACATGGTTTTTGAGCTAAGAACACAAGCACGTGAGTTTTGAGCCTAATTGTGTGGTTACATCTCATAACCACTTATTTTCATTATTGTGTGCATTATTCTCTTTCTATGATTGTAATCTTTGATTTGTTTGATTCTTTATGTCCATTATTTCATGTATAAATGCATTTATATAACTGAAGCCGTCATTTCATTTAGCTCACTTACCCAAATAGCCTACCTTTCATCAACCATTGTTAGCCAATTTTGAGCCTATTTAATCCCTTTTCTTCTTAATGTCAGCACATCACTACCCTGATGCACGGAAAACTTGTCTCATAACAAATTTCCTTCGGCAAGTGTACCGAATTTGTCGTCAAGTAAAAACTCACA
>NC_029787.2:92455840-92464728 GCF_000816755.2 Arachis ipaensis | reverse complement strand
GTAAATACAGGAAGTAGTTCTATGCTATTTTCCAACTCCCGGAACTCCCAAAATAATTCAAAGCTACTCCTATATATACTAATCTTCTCATCTTCTAGTTGGCTCTTCAAGTCTTGGGCCTTTGGATTTTGAGTTTGAAGCAGTTCTTTTCTTCATTTGGGCTTGGCTTTACTTGCAGAGAGAAAGTGTGAAGTGGGCAGAGACTTTAGCTCAGGGCGTTAGGGGTGTTAACGTTTAGTGAAAATATGAGTTCGAGAATGTTAGTGACAATCAACTTTCTCATTAACGTTCCTAAGTAAAAGCCACGTTAACTTCAACGTTAGTGGCACAAACGTTGCCACTAACGTTGCCTCTAGGTCCTTCGCACACATTATTGGGGCTTAACTTTCCCAATAACGTTGAAAAGCCCCCATTGCTCCTACGTTAGAGCCCACGTTAACTTAGTTAATGTGGCTCTTTAACGTGGGCTTGCCATCCTTCGAGAACGTTAGTGACACTCAACATTGTCACTAACGTTCCAATGTGCCCCCATGTCTCACGTTAGAGCCCACGTTAACTTAGTTAACGTGGCTCTTTAACGTGGCATTGCTTAGCCATCCCCAACGTTAGTGACAATGTTGAGTGTCACTAACGTTGGCTCACCTTTTACTCATCCACGTTAGCTTCCACGTTAACTAAGTTAACGTGGGAGTTAACGTGGCTCATAGTGGCTTGTGTGGCTCCTTCCAACGTTAGTGACAATGTTGAGTGTCACTAACGTTGGCCATCACCTTCTTCTTTCACATTAGCCTCCACGTTAACTAAGTTAACGTGGAAGTTAACGTGGCTCCTTGGGGTTGTGTGGTTGCTTCCAACGTTAGTGACAATGTTGGGTGTCACTAACGTTGTCGACCACCCTTGCCTCTTCACGTTAGCTCCCACGTTAACCAAGTTAACGTGGGAGTTAACGTGGCATTGTGCACTTAAGCCAACGTTAGTGACAACGTTTATGGTGGTTTCATGCATAGCAACTTAGGTTCATTCCTGGCTTTCAGACCTTTATCATGCCCTACAATACTCACTTTGCTTACATCCCATGAGACTTTTATTCATTGATCCTTTTATTGTCATTTCAGGGCTTATTGGTGTTCTTCAGGCTAATTGTTCTGTAAGGGGGCAACTCTTTAAGATAAGCTTTCAGCCAACACTCCCGAACCAGTTGGTTCAAGGTGCTAGGTGTTGAGACACCCCTAAGGACTTACTCCCTCAAGTCTCTCCCCCATACATACACACCATAGGCATATAGTTTATTCATTTTCTTTTCTTGAGGCCTTGGTGTCCAGCACCTCTTTGGGTTACTAAATGTTCTGTGGTGAGGGTTACTCTTGATAGTGGACTTTCAGCTGATAATCCCGAGTTAGTTAACCCAAGTTACCAAGTGATAAGGCACCCCTAAGAGCTTATTCATCCAAGTAGATCCCTCACACAGGAACACCACAGACACATGCTTCAAGATTTAAAACCATTGGTGCCTAGCCTTATTGCTTAGTCTTTTTCTTTTGTTCCTCAACTTTGATTGTTCTTTCCCTTTTTCTTATTAGGATTTTCTTATTTATCTAGTCTCATGGGGTGTGTCTCAAGTATAGTATTCATGACAGATAGTTGTCTTCCCACCTTATGGTTGAACCAACTTAGCTAACTTATGATCACACCAAAAACTCATGAATGTACTTCCATATTATGAACTCCACTCTGGTCTTTTTAAAACACACTCATTCTCTTTTTCATCCGATTTAAAGGGACAAACATACAATTAAGTAGGGAGATGATGTGGTAACATAAAGACTAGCACACAGAGACCTTCTTCAACACCAAAAACTTAAAAGACAGAATTGAAAAAGGTTCCAACTACGAGTATCTACTAATCAAAAGTGCATTCGGACTTCCAATTTTCAACAATTCTGAGTATAATGGAATTAAGTGACAATACAACCTTCGGGTGATGATATCTAGTTGCTATCTTTCTTTGTCATCATCCTAGTCCTTGCTACTTCACTTCCTTGGGTGAAGATGCACTATTTCCTCATAAGATTCCTGTAAAGTTATTGGAAGTTGCTTGTTCCCAAAGCACTTGAGACATAGTTAGCTTGTATGTGTGCTTGTTGCTGTTGAACTTACTTTGGTGTGCGAACACCAAACTTAGTTCCTTGCCCAGTACAAAATATTGCATATATGCAGAGAACCTCATATCTTGTTGTCAATATAACAATTATTACTAAAGTCTAGCTACATCTAAGTGGTTTCCCTTGATTGGTTGGAGCTAGCAATGTGTTTTGGGAGTGGGGTGTAATTCTAATGTCTTTGGTGGAACACCAAACTTAGAATCACACTTTCACTCTTGACTTGTTTTGGTGTGGAACACCAAACTTAGCTCCTCGCAATACCAGAGGAAACAACTTGTGATCCTTATTGAAATATAGATGAAAATAAAACTACCTGAGGTTGGGTTGCCTCCCAACAGAGCGCTCCTTTATCGTCGCTAGCTCGATGGTTCCTCCTTTACTTGAGGTGATAATTTACTCTGGGGTGTTCCCCCATGTTGCCCAGATAATGCTTGAGTCTTTGTCCATTCACTGTAAAAGTCCTTTCAGAGCCTTCATCCATGATTTCGATATGTCCATAAGGCGAAACTTTTGTGACAAGAAAAGGTCCGGACCACCTTGATTTGAATTTTCCTGGGAATAGTCTCAATTTGGAATTGTAGAGGAGTACTCGTTGCCCCTTTTCGAAACTCTTAGGTGTAAGATGCAGGTCATGTCTTCTCTTTGCCTTCTCTTTATACATCTTGGTGTTTTCATAGGCTTGTGACCTGAATTCCTCCATCTCTTGCAGCTGCAAGATCCTCTTTGCACCAGCAGCAATGCTGTCAAAGTTTAGTATCTTGATAGCCCAGAGAGCCTTGTGCTCCAGCTCCAGTGGTAAGTGACAAGCTTTCCCATAAACCAGTTGATAAGGGGACATCCCCAGTAGTGTTTTAAATGATGTTTTGTATGCCCAAAGAGCATCATCCAGCTTCTTCGACCAATCCTTTCTTGATGCACCCACAGTCTTTTCCAGAATCCTCTTTAGCTCTTTGTTGGATATCTCAGTTTGTCCACTTGTTTGGGGATGATATGGTGTAGCTACCTTATGTTTTACCCCATATCGTAGGAGAAGAGCTTCTAGTGGTTTGTTACAAAAATGGCTCCCTCCATCACTGATGAGTGCTCGTGGGACTCCAAACCGGCTAAAGATATTCTTCCTGAGGAAGTTTATGACAACCTTGTTATCATTTGTTGGGGTTGCAATAGCCTCTACCCACTTGGAGACGTAATCTACTGCCACCAAAATGTAATTGTTTGCATATGAGGTTGGGAATGGTCCCATGAAATCAATTCCCCACACATCAAACAGTTCCAGTTCCAAGATGAAATTCTGTGGCATCTCATTTCTTTTGGGCAAGTTTCCAGATCTTTGGCATTCATTGCAGCTCCTTACCAGTTCTTTTGCATCTTTGAAAAGGGTAGGCCAAAAGAATCCGCTTTGTAACACTTTTGCTGCAGCTCTGTCTCCTCCAAAATGTCCTCCATAACATGAGTCGTGGCAGTTCCATAGGACCTCTCATCCTTCTTCTTCTGAAACACATCTTCTAAGGATCCCATCTGAACACTTCTTGAAGAGATATGGCTCATCCCAGACAAAGTATTTTGCATCAAAATGCAAAAACTATTGCTAGTAACTCCTTTTCAGTAGTGGTATAATTTCTCTGAGTATCATTAAGAACTTTGCTAGCATAGTATATCACATGGACTAAGTTTATCTTTCCTCTGTCCTAACACTGCCCCAACTACAAAATCAGATGCATCACACATCAATTCAAACGGTAAATTCCAATCAGGTGGGGAAATGATAGGAGTAGAGGACAACCTCATTTTCAAATTTTCAAAGGCTAACATGCATGTTTCATCAAAGATGAATAGTGTATCAGATATAAGGAGATTTCTTAAGGGCTTGGCTATCTTTGAAAAATCTTTAATAAATCTTCTGTAGAAACCAGCATGCCCCAAAAAACTCCTAATTGCCCTGACATCACTGGGTGGAGGCAGTTTTTCAATGAGTTCTACTTTAGCTCTGTCAACCTCAATGCCTTGGTTAGAAACCTTGTGACCCAGGACTATTCCTCCTGTCACCATAAAGTGACATTTCTCCCAGTTCAAGACCAAATTGGTCTCTTGGCATCTTTTCAATACCAGGGCAAGGTGATGTAGACAACTAGGGAAGGAATCCCCGAATACCGAGAAATCATCCATAAAAACTTCAATGAATTTTTCTATCATATCTGAAAAGATAGAAAGCATGCAGCGTTGGAAAGTTGCAGGTGCATTACATAGCCCAAATGGCATGCGCCTGTAGGCAAACACTCCATATGGGCAAGTGAATGAGGTTTTCTCTTGATTTCTGGGATCAACCACTATTTGGTTATATCCTGAATAACCGTCGAGAAAACAATAATATGCGTGCCCTGCAAGTCTTTCCAACATCTGATCCATGAATGGAAGGGGGAAATGGTCTTTTCGTGTAGCCTCATTGAGCTTCCTGTAGTCTATGCACATCCGCCATCCTGTGACTGTCCTTGTAGGAATTAATTTGTTCTTCTCATTGGGAACCACGGTGATTCCTCCTTTTTTGGGACAACATGCACGGGGCTAACCCAGGGGCTGTCTGAGATTGGGTAGATCACCCCCTCCCTGCCATAACTTCATAACTTCTTTCTGTACTACTTCCTTCATGATAGGGTTCAACCTCCTTTGGGATTGAATGGATGGTTTGGCATCATCTTCCAGCAGTATCTTGTGCATGCATATGGCTGAACTTATCCCCTTTAGGTCAGCAAGAGTCCAACCAATGGCATCTTTGTGTTGTCACAGTACTTTGAGCAATTCTTCCTCTTGATCTTGGCTAAAGCATGAACTTATGATCACTGGGTAACTTTCATGTTCTCCTAAGTATGCATATTTGAGAGTGGGTGGTAGTACTTTAAGTTCAAGTTTGGGTGCTTCTGACTTTTCGTTTTCTTCCTTTGGTGCACCTTGTATATGAATCTCTGCTGTTGCAACCTCTTCACTTGATTCAGATTCCTCATCTACCAATCTCTCAGGTTCTTCAGGTTCTTCTTCTCCAAAATTCTCTTACACTTCCTCCTCAAGTACATCTAACCTCATGCATTCTCCCAATTGTTCTGGTGGGTAATTCATGGCCTTGAACACATTGAATGTCATCTTTTCATTGTGTAGTCTTAAGGTAAGATCACCTTTTTGGACATCAATGACAGCTCCAGCAGTGGCCAAGAACGGCCTTCCCAGGATGATGGAAGCCTTGGCTTCCTCCTGCATGTCCAGCACTACAAAGTCTGCTGGGAAGATAAAATCTCCCACTTTCACCAGCAAATCTTCTACGACGCCATGCGGGAACTTGAACGATCTGTCTGCCAACTGTAGGGCCATTTTTGTTGGTTTAGCCTCCTCTATCTTCATCTTCCTCATCATAGCTACTGACATCAAGTTGATGCTGGCTCCTAAGTCACAAAGGGCTTTCTCCACTGTGATTTCCCCTATAATGCAAGGGATCTGAAAACTCCCAGGATCCTTCAATTTCTGGGGCAGTTTGTGCTGAATGATAGCACTACATTCTTTTGTTAGTATCACGGTCTCGTTGTTCTTCCAACTTCTTTTCTTAGTCATGAGCTCCTTTAAGAACTTGGCGTAGACTGGCATTTGTTCTATTGCTTCAGCAAAGGGTATATTGATTTGCAGCTTCTTGAAGATTTCCAAAAATCTCGAAAACTAATTGTCATCTCCCTTCTTCTTTAGTTGCTGAGGGTATGGGACTCTTGGGATGTCTGGTTTCAGCACTCCTCCCCTTTTTTGTGAACTCAAAGTCGGAACTTGAGCTTCGTCCTGCTCTTCTTCCTCTTTATTTGAGTCCTCTTCTTGTGGTTTCTGGGGGGTTTCCTTCAGTTCCTTCCCACTCCGAAGGGTGATAACCTGACACTCCTCCCTTTTGGTTGAGTTAGTTTTACTGCGAAGGTTGTGGCTGGGAATTTGCTTGAATAAATAGCCAATTTGTGTCTCAAGTTTCTTGATGGCAGCATCCTAATTCTGCATATTTGACTGCACTTCCTCTCTGAATGCTTTACTGTCCTGGATGTCCTTGCATATACCTTCAAGTAGATTTTCAATCCTTGAGATTCTTTCATCAAATGATGATAGGTCAGGTTGAGGAGGGTTGTTCTGGCCTTGATATGAATGTGGAGAGGTGTTGTTATTGGGATGTTGATATGGTCTAGAGGTGAAGTGTTGGTGGGCTGCATTGTTTGGATTTGGGCGCCTTTGATCAAGGCTTTGGTCTTGTTGATTTTTCCACCCAAAGTTTGGGTGATTCCTCCATTCAGGGTTGTAGTTCTTGGAGTAAGGATCATGGTTCTGCCTAGGTGAATTCCCAATGTAGTTGGCTTGCTCCTGACTACCCTCTGCTTCTTCATTCACTCCTTCTTGGGTTGTTGATGAAGTGGAGATTGCTGCCACTTGGTTTCTCTCCATCTTCTTGGTGAGATAAGCCAGCTGTTGGGTAATGAGCTTGTTTTGGGCCAACAGAGCATCTACATTGTTTAGCTCCATTACTCCTCTTGTGTTCCCTCTTTCGGAAGCATAGAAGTAGTCGTTCTCTGCTACTATTTCAATGACATCTATAGCCTCCTCAATGGTTTACTTCTTGTTCAAAGATCCTCCGGATGAATGGTCTACGGCCTTCTTTGACTCATAAGAGAGCCCTTTATAGAAAATGTGCAGCTGCACCCATTCGTTGAACATGTCAGGTGGACACCTCCTTGTCAGGTCTTTAAACCTCTCCCATGCTTCATATAGAGTCTCACTATCTTGTTGCCTGAAGGTTTGGACCTCAGCTCTCAGCCTATTGATTCTTTGAGGAGGGTAAAATCTTGCTAAGAATTTGTTCATCACGTCTTCCCAAGTTGTCAAGCTTTCCCTTGGGAAAGATTTCAGCCACTTGGCTGCCTTATCCCTGAGTGAGAATGGAAATAAGAGCAGTCTATAGGCGTCAGGATGAACACCATTAGACTTCACTGTGTCACATATTCTCAGGAAGGTGGTTAAATGTTGATTTCGGTCCTCTTGGACACTTCCTCCGAACGAACAGTTGTTCTGCACAAGAGTGATGAGCTGTGGCTTCAGTTCACAATAGAGTGAGGTCGAATCCCACAAGGATTGATTGATCAAGCAACTTTAATTAGAGAAATGTTCTAGTTGAGCGAATCAGACATTGAGTTGAGAATTGCAGAAAGTTAAATGCGGGAAAGTAAATGACAGAAAGTAAATTGCAGAATCTTAAACGGGAATGGGGGAATTGCTCATAAATGTAAATGACAGAAATTAAAGAGAATGGGTAAGATCAGAAATGGGGAGTTCATTGGGCTTAGGAGATATTGCATTCTCCGGATCAATCTCATTTACATCTCTTCCCCAATCAATGCACTCATTGATCTCCTTGGCAATCTTAAGTGATTGAATTACAATTTCTTGTAATTGAATCTCTCAAATCTTGATCAATAGCCAATTCCTTGGTCAATTGCTCATGAGAAGAGATGAAGTATGGTCACTGATTATACCACATGCATTTCCCAAATCAAGTATTGAGAGGATTATAGTCACATATCCATCCAAACCCAATTTGGTCCAGCATGAGAAAGTATTTCTAGCTTGATCTCTTCATTCCTCTTCCAAGGTTCAGAAGAGATCCAAGTATGAATAGTTTCTTTTCCAAGATCACTACCCAATTGGATGAAGATCGAAAGCTTTCAAGTAAAATCAAGAGAAAAGATAGAAGAAGAATAATGAAAACTAGTATTGATCCATCAAATTACAACAGAGCTCCCTAACCCAATAAAAGGGGTTTAGTTGTTCATAGCTCTGGAAAATGAAAACAAAGATGGATAATACATAATGAAAACTAGAAGTGCAGAGAAAGTAAATACAGGAAGTAGTTCTATGCTATTTTCCAACTCCCGGAACTCCCAAAATAATTCAAAGCAACTCCTATATATACTACTCTTCTCATCTTCTAGTTGGTTCTTCAAGTCTTGGGCCTTTAGATCTTGAGTTTGAAGCAGTTCTTTTCTTCATTTGGGCTTAGCTTTACTTGCAGAAAGAAAGTGTGAAGTGGGCAGAGACTTTAGCTCAGGGCATTAGGGGGTGTTAACGTTTAATTAAAATATGAGTTCGAGAACGTTAGTGACAATCAACTTTCTCACTAACGTTCCTAAGTAAAAGCCACGTTAACTTTAACGTTAGTGGCACAAACATTGCCACTAACGTTGCCTCTAGGTCCTTCGCACACGTTATTGGGGCTTAACTTTCCCAATAACGTTGAAAAGCCCCCATTGCTCCTACATTAGAGCCCACGTTAACTTAGTTAACCTGGCTCTTTAACGTGGGCTTGCCATCCTTCGAGAACGTTAGTGACACTCAACATTGTCACTAACGTTCCAATGTGCCCCCATGTCTCACGTTAGAGCCCACGTTAACTTAGTTAAAGTGGCTCTTTAACGTGGCATTGCTTAGCCATCCCCAACGTTAGTGCCAATGTTGAGTGTCACTAACGTTGGCTCATCTTTTACTCATCCACGTTAGCTTCCACGTTAACTAAGTTAACGTGGGAGTTAACGTGGCTTATAGTGGCTTGTGTGGCTCCTTCCAACGTTAGTGACAATGTTGGGTGTCACTAACGTTGTTGACCACCCTTGCCTCTTCACGTTAGCTCCCACGTTAACCAAGTTAACGTGGGAGTTAACGTGG
>NC_029787.2:92435358-92454853 GCF_000816755.2 Arachis ipaensis | reverse complement strand
TAACGTTGGCTCAAATTTCCTTCTTCACATTAGAGTTCACGTTAACTTAGTTAACGTGACTCTTAACGTGGGTAATGATGGCTTTGAGAGCGTTATTGGCAGTCACTTTTCTCATTAACCCTGTAAGTTACCTCCCATTCCTTGCTTTCTTTGGTCCTGAAATCAGGCAATAGAGTGCATCAAAGTTCTAGTCCAAGTCATGGGTAATGCAGCATACAATTTGTCACTAAACTCATGCAAAATCCTCATGAAATCATGTAAAATACACAATGTATGCTTGAATCCAGGTGTAAGTGAATATCTACCCAAAACTAGCTTATTTCCTAAGAAAATGCATGAAATTACCCTAAAAATAGTAAAGAAAAGGTCAGTGAAACTGGCTAAAATGCCCTGGCATCATACCCCTATGTGAAAAATAATAAATGTCCCTTAATTTAGATCTTTGATTAGCTTAGGCTAGTGAGGGTGTGTATCATTTGGGTTTGGAAAACATGGTACATTGGTTGAGGTAAAAGTGTATTTTGTATTTTTGTTGAAAATCATGGGATTGGGTACGTGCTTATGCATTAAATATGTAAAACCATATGCATTGATACGTTTATATGTACTTTGTTGTAAAAAATGTAGAAAAAAAATAGAAAAATAAAAGAAACAAAAATATATAGAAAAAAGAAATACAATAAAAAGGGGACAAAAATGCCCCAAACCAAAGCAAAGTAATAATAACAATGCATATAGAATGTGAATTAAAGAAGAATGCATGAGTATGTGAAAAAGTGGGAATCATGGGTAGATAAGTATTGTATTAGAATTGTATAGGTTGTTATATGTGTTTGGTGAGAGCGTAGGCTAATCAAAGATACAAATTTTAAGCTCACTTGACCATATGCATCCTTACCTTTACCCTAGCCCCATTACAACCTATGAATAAGACCTCATGATAAATATATACATACATTGAATAATTGTTGATTGTTAGAAAAAAAACAAATCTTGGAAAGCATGATTAGAAGAGAATTGAGTGATCAACCCTATACACTTGAGCGACTAAAGCGGATACACTTCCGGTGAGGGTTCGATGCTCAATTCCTTGTTCCCGCCTTTCATGAGCTTTCTTCTTGCAAGTCTACTTGAACTTCATTTGGATATTTGAATTGGTAGGATTCATGAATCGTCATAAAATCTTAGCCCTACTTGCTCATATATATTCTTGGAGATTGATTTACTTTTGACCAAGTAGGTAGAAGTATCTTGCATTTAGTTGCATGTAGATAGGTTCATATAGTTTATTTGCATTGAATAAATGTTCATACCCCTTTTCTTTTCTTTCTTGGTTTAGCATGAGGACATGCTTGGTTTAAGTGTGGGGAGGTTTGATAAACCCAAATTTTTTGGTTTATCTTGTATTGAATTTAGGGGATTTTATCAACTTTTCTCACATTTATTCAATAAAATAGCATGGTTTTGTGAATTTCTACTCCTAATTTGTGCTTAAGAGTAAAAACATGCTTTTTAGGCCTTAAAATTGCTAATTTTAATTCACTTTCATTCCATTCGATGCCTTGATATGTTTGTTGAGTGATTTCAAGATTAGAAGGCAAAGATTGGGATGAAGGAATGAAGAAAAAGCATGCAAAAATGGAGAATTCATGAAGAAATGAGGATTTGCTGAACTGAAGGTCACGCGCACGCGTCACCCACGCATACGCGTGAGATGGAAATGTGCAAGCGACGCGCACGCGTCACCCCACGCGCACGCATGACCAGGAAAAGTTCCAGTGACACGAACGTGTGACCCATGCGTACGCGTGACAAGCAGCACGTGACTCACTTAAAGGCAAAATGCTGGGGTGATTTCTGAGCTCCAGGAGGCCCAAATCCAACTCATTTCTAATGCTTTTGAACCCAAGGATGGCAAGGGAATGGGGGGAGAACCATAGGGTAATTTCCATCATGTTGTAGGTAGAATTCTAGAGAGAGAAGCTCTCCCTTCCCTCTAGAATTTAGGGTAGTTTAGGTTAATTTTCCTTAGATCCAACCTTTAATTGTTGTTTTAATTTAGTTTTCCCTTTTAATTTCTTGTTGTTACATCTTTGTTCTTCTAGTTTTACTTGTATTTCCCTTATTTTGTTATTCTTTCGTTCATGCACTCTTGTTTAATTCCATTTTCCTTTAAAGCAATTTTATGTTTCCATGTCTTTTTTATGTTTATCTTCATTGTTATTGTTGATTTCTTGTTCATGTTAGTTATGGGTTTCTTTAATTCTTGCATTTGGTGATTGATAAACGCCAATTTGTGGTTTATCTTGTGCTTAATTTAGGGGATTTTATCAACTTTTCTCACATTTATTCAATGAAATGGCATGGTTTCATGACTTTCTCCTAATTTGTGCTTAAGAGTAAAAACATACTTTTTAGGCCTTTAATTTGCTAATTTTAATTCACCTTTGATTCCATCTGTTCCCTTTGCAGATCTAAGAATCTTGATTCAAAGTTCCTTTGCATATCCATCATTTTTAGGTGAAAGTCCTCTTGTCTCTCCTGAGACCTCATGTATTGTTGAGATATTCCTTCCATGATTTCCTGCATTCTGCTCATATCCATGGGGTCTCTGGGAATTCGTTGTCTTCTTTCTGGAATTGCTTGCTCTTCTTGCTCTTCTTCTATGTCTTCTCCTTCCTGTCTTTCTTGTTCTGTTTCTTGCTCGGCTTCCACTTGTTGCCCTTCTTCATTTCTTCTTCTTGTATGTCTTGGAGGAGTTGGGCCAAGAGTCATTCTGTACCCATATGTGAAAAATGGACGGCTAGGGTGGTTTGTGAAGGGTGGCTTGATGGTAAATATGTGAATTAGGGAGAAGGACGAATTTCTTTTCATTTTGTATTCTGTATTCTGGGTGCATTAGGTTGTACATGTAGCTATCTTTTCTTGCAGAACTTCCTTTTCCCATGTGTTAGTTTCAAAGACTTGTGAATTTTCTTTTTGACCAAGCATCGTACCTCCCTTTGTCTTTTTCCTCCATTTTGTCTTTTCTTTTGTACCTACACAAACAAACAAGTTTGCTATCATTTTTTTCGGTCCATGTGAATTATGAATAGTACTTGCACATGTAAATCAATGATTGTCTTTATGAGCTTATAGCCGTGACTTCTACATGTATGCACACTTATTATTTGGACACCAAACTTAGTGTTTGGTCAAGTCTCCTGATGACATGAAATCCATATTGGTTGTCCTTAATGAATGTGCTTAATTCTAATAAATCATAGTCACCTTGGCTCTTTGATTCTAAACAAATTTACTACCCTAAGTAATTGAAACCAAAGTATTAAAACATGCGAATGGTGTACTTGTCATGAATTTCGAAATCCAGAGGAACTTTGTGCTTTTCATGAACCGTGTTCAAAGAGGAACACCAAACTTAATCTTTGGTTGTGCACTAAAAATTGAATGCATTTTGAATAAAGTTTTGGGGTGCCTTCAGGCACACCAAACTTAGAGGCAAATTGCATTTTACATGCAATGTTTAGTGCACTTTTTCAGCAGTTGTCCTGAGGATTCAAGTTCATGCATAAGAAACCATGCTTTATTAGATGCACAACAAAACAAAAAAAAATAAGGATATTAAAACATGGGTTGCCTCCCATGAAGCGCTTCTTTAACGTCACTAGCTTGACGGTTGTCCCTTGTTAGGGTGGATTGTAGTGCTTGACGTCTTCTCCTCTTACTATGAAAATGTCCCCACTTGATTCATTCATGACCTCTAAATGTTCCATAGAAAGAACTTTCCTGATTGTGAAAACTTGAGGGAGCTGGGAAGGAATGGTTTTGAGGCCAGGTGGGATTGGCAGATAATGACTTGATATCACGTTATCTCCCGGAGAAAAACCTTCAGTGGGAATTTTCTTGTTTCTCCACCCTCTTGGCAATCTCCCTATCACTCTTCCCTTTCTCTTGAGGATTTCTTCATTGACCCTTATGTCAGGAGGATCCTTCTGATCTGTTTCCACTGATTCTTGTGGCTTTAACTCTTGCAACTCTCGTTTGCCTTCCAAGGACTGTTTTAGAGTTTCAGCTGCTGGATTACTTTCCTCCAAATAGAATCTCAAGAAAGGGACTATTGACATGGAGAGAGTTAAATGTCTCTAAAAACCTTGAATAGGTTTTCCCTTTTTCACCTCCTCCTAACCTCTGAGGAAATGGTGCTTTTGGTTGGTATATTTCCAGCATGCCTTTTTGCAGTTCCTTGGCTTGCTCAGTTCCACTTTCCTGCTTAACTTCTTCCACTCCTTCCTTCAAGGTTTCTGGCTCCTGCTCTGAGGGCCTGATTCCTTCTTCTTCTGAAACTTCCTTCAATATAGTGATGGCCTTGCATTCTTCCCATCTCACTCTCTTTTGTTCCCCTTTAGGATTCTTTTCTATGTCACTAGGGAACACTGCAGTTGATTTGACGGCCTGTTGAGATAGCTCTCCTACTTGAGACTCCATCCTCTTGAGTTTTTCACCATGGTTTCTTAAGGTAGCTCTCACATCATCTCTGAAGCTTTTCATCCAGCATTTCTTAGCCTTCATGATTCTGGCGTTTAGGCTCCAGTTTAGGCTTAAACTGGAACTTAAACTCCACATGTGATATTCAAGCTTCCTTTATTGTTTTTGTTGCTTCCTTGCCTAGCCTCTTCTTCCCTGAAATCATCCAAACAATTGCATCAAAGTCTTGCAAAATTTCATGAGAATTCTTCCATTCATAGCATTCAAGTAATATAACTAAAAACTCATGGCATTTGCATCAAAATCATACTGTTTGGATGGTTCATTACTTTGTTATTCTTTTAACCATTCTTGGTTACTTAAAGCTCAAGAAAATGCACAAAACAACTAAAACTAACAGAAAAATGCTAGTGAAACTAGCCTACGATGCCTTGGCATCATTCCACTAGATGCCTTTGATGTGTTTGTTAGTGAATTCAGGTTGAAAAGGCTAGGAATGGAACAAATGAGTGAAAAGAAAAGCATGCAAAATGGAGGATCCATGGAAAATCAAGGATTTGGAGTTCATACATCGATGCGCACGCGTGGCCCATGCGTACGCGTCGCAGCTCGCACGTGACCTCATTAAAGTGAATCCGCTAGTGGCAATTTTTGAGCTTCTCAGGCCCAAATCCAACTCATTTCTGAGGCTATTACATGCAGAATTCAAGAGAGGTCAAGGGGGGAGCAATTAGGAGAGTTTTCACCATGCTTTAGTTAGTTTCTAGAGAGAGAAGCTCTCTCTTCTCTCTAGAATTAGGTTAGATGTAGATTAAGATTTCTTTAGATCTAGGTTTAATTCATGCTTTGATTCACTTTTCCTTTATCATTTCTTGTTCCTTTACCTTTCCTTTCCTAGTGTATTATTTTACTCCTTGTATTTGTTTACTTTGATGTTGATGCACTATTGTTCCTTTTTTTTTAATGCAATTTATGTTTCATGTTCCTTTGTTGTTGAATTGAGTTGTTGTTGTTAATTTCTTGCAATTGGTAGTTGTAGATTTATATTTCTTCCAATCTTATTTTGCCTTCCAAGTGTTTGACAAAATGCTTGGAAGGATGTTAGAGTAAATTTTTGTGTTCTTGGCTTGGGATGGTAACTTATGTGAACTTTAGTTGCTAATGTCTAAGTGATTGATGATTGGTGTCCATTGACTCTAGCTTCCACTAAGCTAATTAGTGAGGTGGCTAGGACTTATGGATTAGGATCAATGTAGCCCATTTGACTTTCCTTCACTTGTTAGAGGATGACTTAATGGGATTGATCCTTGCAATTATCATGTTGTGGTTAGTGAAAGGATAAAGATCCTTGACCATCAACCCTTGCCAAGACCTTTTTATCATTTGAGTTTCATTTGCTTTCTTGCAATTTATTTTTCATGTCCCTTATTCCAAAACCCCAAAAATACTTTGCCATTACCAATAACATGAACACTTCCCTGCACAAATTTTCTTTTCATTAGTGATGTTTAATTTTCTTGCACTCTAGGTATTTGATAGAATGCTTTCCCTAGTTTTAGAGTAGTTTTCTTGACTCTTGGCCTAGGCTAAGGGAATTGAGTGACCTTGAGTCATTGGCTCTCATTGAATTGGTAATTTGAGAACCCTATGTGGTTAATTTGATAACCATTGACTCTAGCCTACTACTAAGTCAATTAGTAGCTAGGTTAGGACTTATGGATTGATGTTGATCAAGCCTATTTGACGTACTTAATGCATTGAGGTAGATATTGTACTTACTTCAAGCATAGGAGTAGACTTAATGGGTTAGTCCCTCACAATTGTCAATATATGGTTTGTTGACAAGGATGGTGATCTCAAATTCCTATGCTTAGCCAAGAGTTATTTTCCTTTGTTTTATTAGTTCTTGTCATTTACTTTCTTGCTTTTATATTTTCTTGCCAACTATAAATCAAACCCCCTTGTTATTCATAGCCAATAATTGATCACTTAATTGTAATTCCTTGTGAGACAACCCGAGGTTTAAATACTTCGGTTAATTTTCATTGGGGTTTGTACTTGTGACAACCAAAATCTATTAAAATTTGAATTGAGCATACTAGTTGGTTGGAAACTATACTATCAACGGAATTATTTTGAATGAAATTTCTAACCATACAAAAATGCTCTTTCAGGGATCTTTATCTCTAATGTTCTGAGATACTCTGCAAAACGGGTAAACTGTTTATCCCTTTCCTCTTGACAGAGTTTCTGAGGAAATGGCATTTTAGCCTTGTACTTATCAACCTTTGTTGAAGGAGGCCGAATGCCATGTGGGTTGAGAGGGGGTTACTAGCTTGCTTAGGAGGGTTGTTATCAATGAATGACTCACCTCCCTTGCATGGGCGTTCAACACCCATGCTGCTGCCCCCTTGGGCGTTTGGATGCTCAATCTCTCCCCTTTCTTGGCATTTAACGCCAGTAAGGTTACCTTTCTGGGCGTTTAAACGCTTAGGGTCATTTTGTTCAGAGATCTGGTTATTCTCTATGGGCTTTTCATTTTTATTATACTGAGGTTGGGTGTTTAAGGTTTTTTCCACTCCTCAGTTAGATAGCCTGGCATTCATCTGTTATCTGCTTAGAAAACTGCTGCCATGTTTGACTCAACTGGGTTTCTATATTCCTGTTAGAAACCTGAGTTTCTCGTAGAGCATCTTGAAGTTCCAGCATTTGCTGGGCAAGGGTGTGCAGTTGCTGAGTCAATGGGCCATCCTGCTCTGGAGGGTTAGGTTCAGCAACTACTGCCTTAACCTCTCCTTTTATAGAGGCCTCATTAGATGAGTACAGATGCTGATTAGTGGCAACTGTCTCAATAAGCTCTTGAGCCTCTCCTATGGTCTTTCTCATGTGTATGGAGCCACCAGCAGAGTGGTCCAAGACCATTCTAGCCATGTCTAAAAGCCCATAGTAGAAGATGTCTAACTGTACCCATTCTAAAAATATTTTAGTAGGACATTTCTTTAGCATCCTCTTATACCTTCCCCAAGCATCATAAAGAGATTCACCGTCTCCTTGTTTGAAGCCTTGGATGTCCAGCCTCAGCTGGGTCATATTTCTAGGGGGAAAGTAATCATTTAAAAACTTGTCCACTAACTATTTCCAAGTTTTTAAACTATTTTTAGGCTGGTTATCCAACCACCTTTTTGCTTGATCCTTTAAAGCAAAAGAAAAGAGCAATAACCTGTAAACCTCTTGGTCTACTCCCTCACTATGTAATGTATCAGCTATCCTTAAGAAATCTGCAAGGAATTCTGTAGGTTCTTCCTGAGGAAGCACATAATACTGGTAGTTCTGCTGCAACAGAGTAATAAGTTGAGGGTTTAATTCAAAGCTACTAGCTCTTATTTGAGGTATGCTGATACTTCTTCCATAGAAGTCAGCAGTGGGAGTTGTATAAGATCCAATAGTTCTCTTGAACTCTCCATTCCCACTTGGGTTCATGATTAAGAAAGGTAGAAGACGAGGAAGGAAGAAGATCGAAGGAGTTGAATAAGAATTAAAATATTTTTATTTTTATTTATTTATTTAATTAATTTTCGAAAATAAGTTAATTAAAATAGAAGAGAGAGAAGAGAGAGAAATTTTTGAAAATTAAAAGAGATGAGAGTTAGTTAAGTGGTATTGAAAAAGAAGAGAGAGAAAAGAAGATATTATTTTCGAAAATTAAGGAAGAGATGAGTTAGTTAGGTAGTTTTGAAAAAAAGAAGAAAGAGAAAAGGAAAGAGATGTTTTCAAAAATTTGAGAAGGAAAAATTAGTTAGGAGTTTTTGAAAAATAAGTGACAGAAGACAAGATATTAATTAAGAAAATATTTTTAATTTAAAAATAAAAGACAAGATAAAATTTTGAAATCAAAATTTGAAATTAGAAAAATATAAGATTCTGAAATTTGATTTTGAAAAAGATATGATTTTTAAAATTTAAAATTCGAAAAAGATAAGATAAGATTTTTAAATTTTTGAAAAAGATATAAAAAAGATAAGATTTTTGAAAAAGATATGATTTTTTAAATTTTAAAAATTTTGATTTTTGAAAACTTGACAACTAATATAAGATAAGATAAAATTTTGAAAATCTAAATCTGAATTTTTTTGAAAAATTTCGAAAATTATGTTAGAAATTAGTTAGAAAAGATATTTTTTTATTTTTTGAAATTAATGAAGAGATAGAAAAACAAGTAAAAGACACCAAACTTAAAATTTTTAGATCTAGTGTACCCAATTTTAAAAAAATTTGGAAGGAAAACACAATGGGACACCAAACTTAAAAATTTTAAGATCAAGACAAATAAAACACAAGAACACTTTGAATGTTAACAAGCATGCAAAGAAGAAGACTCAAAGAAAACAAGAACATAAAAAGAACACCAAACTTAAAATTTTTAGAAAATTAAAAATAAATTTTCGAAAATTAAAGAAAAATAACAGGAGAACATCAAACTTAAAAATTTGACACAAAATTAAACCAAAGAAAAATTATTTTTGAAAGTCTTTAGAAAGAAAGACTCAAAGAACATGAAATTACCTAGAACATAGACACATTCAAAAAATGCAAGGATTAAAAAAAGAAAAGAAAAATATTTTTTTTAAAAAAAGGTTTTATGAATTTTCGAAAAAAATAGAAGAGGAAGAAAACAAAAATTAAAGACTCAATTAAAATAATGTAAAATAAACTTACCTGATCTAAGGAGCAAAATGATCCGGCATTTTGTCCAAACTCAACAATCCTTGGCAACAGCGCCAAAAACTTGGTGCCCGTGTATGCAAAACCCCACACATTTTCATACAGTAGCTGTACCAGCAAGTGCACTGGGTCATCCAAGTAATACCTGAGCAAGTCAGGGTCGATCCCACAAGGATTGTGGCATGAAGCAAGCTTATGGTTGTCTTGCAGGTCTTAGTCAAGCGGAATCAGAAGGTCTTTGGATTATGAAATTAGCTATTAAGAAGTTAGCTAGTAGGAATTATATGCTGGGAATAATAATAATGGGAATAGAGTTGAGAGTTGGAGTTGCTTTGTCTTTCTGAAGTAACTCTAGTACTATTATCTTCCTTGCTTGTGAATGATCTTCTTTTATGGCAGGTTGTAAGTGATCAAAGCCATTTCCCTTGTTCATTGATCTCCTCTGCTACAAAATGAATGCCGGGGCCCTTGGTCATTCAATCCAATGGAGGGTGAAGCTCTAGCAAGTCATCCTCTTGGCGATCCTACTCGAAACACCATAGACAAGGTCGAATCTTTTGGATCAGAGAACGCTGCTTCTTTGGATCTAGCCTATACCACAAAGACCTTAATCTCCCCAGAAATCGGCTGCACTGGTGTCTCGAGAAGTCCCATCAATGTTGTGGATTAACTGTCTGAGAGATATATAAACATAGCTGTTGGCTCGTGCTTTTCTTCCAGGTACTCACACGAACACAAGTAGATGCGGGTGTTTGTCAGGCACGTTCGTCTTAGTGTGATGAACATATCTAAGTTGTCAGATCATTCTATTCATCACGATGAAGATTGGATATACATCTTAGAGATAGATCAAACACATATCGAAGAAGAAGAAATAGTACTCTTATTAATTCATAGGACTTAGCAGGGCTCCACCCCTCAACCTAGGAGGTTTCAAAACTCATACTGAGGTAAAATACAATGATAAACATGTATAATGAGAAAAGTAAAGTAAAAGTTCCCTGAATGACATGAATAAAATCCCTTAAATACTAAGCTAATGACTAGTAAGGGTACAACAGTCTTTTTAGTGCTAAGATCCACTTCTACGGCCCACTTGGTAAGTGTTTGGGCTGAGCTTGATGAGATCCACGTGCTATAAGATCTTTTGGATGTGGAATGCCAGCTAGGGGGTCCTCTCTGGGCCTTTGGATGCTGGGCTCTCCTCTTTGGGCGTTGGACACCTAGAAAGGGCAGGAAGCTGGCTTTGGACGCCAGTTTTAGGCCTTCTAATCCGAAGCAAAATATGAACTATTATATATTGCTAAAAAGCTCTGGAAGTCAGCCTTATATAACCGTTGAGAGAATTCCATTTAGACTTCTATTTCTCTAGAAAAGCGCTTTCGAATACAGGCAGGTTAGATTTGGACAGCATCTGCAGTGGTTTCTCTATCTTTGAATCAGACTTTTGCTCCAGCTCCTCAATTTTAGCCAGAAATTACCTGAAATTGTCTAAAAACACAAAAACTCATAGTAGAATCCAAAAATGTAAAATTAACACTAAAACCTATAAAAACTTAATAAAAACTAAATAAAAATTACTAAAAACTATATGAAAGTGATGCCAAAAAGCGTATAAAATATCCGCTCATCACAACACCAAACTTAACTCGTTGCTTGTCCCTAAGAAATTAAACTGGAGCTTAAACGTGGAAATGGCTCCCTGGTGCTTTTCCCATTTCTTGCGTTTAACCTCCAGTTTAAGGTTAATCTGGAGGTTAAACGTGGAAATGCTTCTTTGGTGAGTCTTTCATTCTGGCGTTTAACCTCCAGTTTGAGGTCAAACTGGAGGTTAAACGTGGAAATGCTTCTTTGGTGAGTCTTTCATTCTGGCGTTTAACCTCCAGTTTAAGGTTAAACTGGAGGTTAAACTTCAATTCCAGCATTTCTTAGCCTTCATGATTCTGGCGTTTAGGCTCCAGTTTAGGCTTAAACTGGAACTTAAACTCCACATGTGATATTCAAGCTTCCTTTATTGTTTTTGTTGCTTCCTTGCCTAGCCTCTTCTTCCCTGAAATCATCCAAACAATTGCATCAAAGTCTTGCAAAATTTCATGAGAATTCTTCCATTCATAGCATTCAAGTAATATAACTAAAAACTCATGGCATTTGCATCAAAATCATACTGTTTGGATGGTTCATTACTTTGTTATTCTTTTAACCATTCTTGGTTACTTAAAGCTCAAGAAAATGCACAAAACAACTAAAACTAACAGAAAAATGCTAGTGAAACTAGCCTACGATGCCTTGGCATCATTCCACTAGATGCCTTTGATGTGTTTGTTAGTGAATTCAGGTTGAAAAGGCTAGGAATGGAACAAATGAGTGAAAAGAAAAGCATGCAAAATGGAGGATCCATGGAAAATCAAGGATTTGGAGTTCATACATCGATGCGCACGCGTGGCCCATGCGTACGCGTCGCAGCTCGCACGTGACCTCATTAAAGTGAATCCGCTAGTGGCAATTTTTGAGCTTCTCAGGCCCAAATCCAACTCATTTCTGAGGCTATTACATGCAGAATTCAAGAGAGGTCAAGGGGGGAGCAATTAGGAGAGTTTTCACCATGCTTTAGTTAGTTTCTAGAGAGAGAAGCTCTCTCTTCTCTCTAGAATTAGGTTAGATGTAGATTAAGATTTCTTTAGATCTAGGTTTAATTCATGCTTTGATTCACTTTTCCTTTATCATTTCTTGTTCCTTTACCTTTCCTTTCCTAGTGTATTATTTTACTCCTTGTATTTGTTTACTTTGATGTTGATGCACTATTGTTCCTTTTTTTTTAATGCAATTTATGTTTCATGTTCCTTTGTTGTTGAATTGAGTTGTTGTTGTTAATTTCTTGCAATTGGTAGTTGTAGATTTATATTTCTTCCAATCTTATTTTGCCTTCCAAGTGTTTGACAAAATGCTTGGAAGGATGTTAGAGTAAATTTTTGTGTTCTTGGCTTGGGATGGTAACTTATGTGAACTTTAGTTGCTAATGTCTAAGTGATTGATGATTGGTGTCCATTGACTCTAGCTTCCACTAAGCTAATTAGTGAGGTGGCTAGGACTTATGGATTAGGATCAATGTAGCCCATTTGACTTTCCTTCACTTGTTAGAGGATGACTTAATGGGATTGATCCTTGCAATTATCATGTTGTGGTTAGTGAAAGGATAAAGATCCTTGACCATCAACCCTTGCCAAGACCTTTTTATCATTTGAGTTTCATTTGCTTTCTTGCAATTTATTTTTCATGTCCCTTATTCCAAAACCCCAAAAATACTTTGCCATTACCAATAACATGAACACTTCCCTGCACAAATTTTCTTTTCATTAGTGATGTTTAATTTTCTTGCACTCTAGGTATTTGATAGAATGCTTTCCCTAGTTTTAGAGTAGTTTTCTTGACTCTTGGCCTAGGCTAAGGGAATTGAGTGACCTTGAGTCATTGGCTCTCATTGAATTGGTAATTTGAGAACCCTATGTGGTTAATTTGATAACCATTGACTCTAGCCTACTACTAAGTCAATTAGTAGCTAGGTTAGGACTTATGGATTGATGTTGATCAAGCCTATTTGACGTACTTAATGCATTGAGGTAGATATTGTACTTACTTCAAGCATAGGAGTAGACTTAATGGGTTAGTCCCTCACAATTGTCAATATATGGTTTGTTGACAAGGATGGTGATCTCAAATTCCTATGCTTAGCCAAGAGTTATTTTCCTTTGTTTTATTAGTTCTTGTCATTTACTTTCTTGCTTTTATATTTTCTTGCCAACTATAAATCAAACCCCCTTGTTATTCATAGCCAATAATTGATCACTTAATTGTAATTCCTTGTGAGACAACCCGAGGTTTAAATACTTCGGTTAATTTTCATTGGGGTTTGTACTTGTGACAACCAAAATCTATTAAAATTTGAATTGAGCATACTAGTTGGTTGGAAACTATACTATCAACGGAATTATTTTGAATGAAATTTCTAACCATACAAAAATGCTCTTTCAGGGATCTTTATCTCTAATGTTCTGAGATACTCTGCAAAACGGGTAAACTGTTTATCCCTTTCCTCTTGACAGAGTTTCTGAGGAAATGGCATTTTAGCCTTGTACTTATCAACCTTTGTTGAAGGAGGCCGAATGCCATGTGGGTTGAGAGGGGGTTACTAGCTTGCTTAGGAGGGTTGTTATCAATGAATGACTCACCTCCCTTGCATGGGCGTTCAACACCCATGCTGCTGCCCCCTTGGGCGTTTGGATGCTCAATCTCTCCCCTTTCTTGGCATTTAACGCCAGTAAGGTTACCTTTCTGGGCGTTTAAACGCTTAGGGTCATTTTGTTCAGAGATCTGGTTATTCTCTATGGGCTTTTCATTTTTATTATACTGAGGTTGGGTGTTTAAGGTTTTTTCCACTCCTCAGTTAGATAGCCTGGCATTCATCTGTTATCTGCTTAGAAAACTGCTGCCATGTTTGACTCAACTGGGTTTCTATATTCCTGTTAGAAACCTGAGTTTCTCGTAGAGCATCTTGAAGTTCCAGCATTTGCTGGGCAAGGGTGTGCAGTTGCTGAGTCAATGGGCCATCCTGCTCTGGAGGGTTAGATTCAGCAGCTACTACCTTAACCTCTCTTTTTATAGAGGTCTCAGAAGATGAGTACAGATGCTGATTAGTGGCAACCATCTCAATAACCTATTGATCCTCTCTATGGTCTTTCTCATGTGTATGGAACCACCAGTAGAGTGGTCCAAGGACATTCTAGCATCCTCTTATACCTTCCCCAAGCATCATAAAGAGATTCACCGTCTCCTTGTTTGAAGCCTTGGATGTCCAGCCTCAGCTGGGTCATATTTCTAGGGGGAAAGTAATCATTTAAAAACTTGTCCACTAACTATTTCCAAGTTTTTAAACTATTTTTAGGCTGGTTATCCAACCACCTTTTTGCTTGATCCTTTAAGGCAAAAGAAAAGAGCAGTAACCTGTAGACTTCTTGGTCTACTCCCTCACTGTGTACTATGTTAGCAATTCTTAAGAAATTTACAAGAAATTTTGTAGGTTCTTCCTAAGGAAACCCAGAATACTGGCAGTTCTGCTGCAGCTGAGTAATAAGTTGAGGGTTTAATTCAAAGCTACTAGCTTTGATTTGAGGTATGCTAATATTTCTTCCATAGAAGTCAATAGTGGGAGTTGTATAAGATCCCAAAGTTCTCTTGAACTCTTTATTCCCACTTGGGTTCATGATGGAGAAAGGTAGAAGAAGAGAAAGAAGAAATCGGGATAGAAGAAGAAATAAAAGTAGAAGAGATGAATAAGAATTAAAATATTTTTATTTTTATTTATTTATTAATTAATTTTCAAAAATAAGTTAATTCATTTAAAAAAGAATTTAAATTTTAATTGTTAAATTTTTGAAAATAAAAGAGAGAGAAGAGAGAGAAATTTTTGAAAATTAAGAGAGAAGAGAGTTAGTTAGGTAGTTTTGAAAAAGAAGAGAGAGAGAATAAGATATTATTTTCGAAAATTAAGGAAGAGAAAAGTTAGTTGGGCGGTTTTGAAAAAGAAGAGAGAGAAGATGAGAGTTTGTTTTCAAAAATTAAGAAGAGAGAGTTAGTTAGGTGGTTTTGAAAAAGATGCGAGAGAAGATAAGATATTAATTAAGAAAAGATAAAAATAAAAATAAAAATAAAATAAAAGATAAGATAAGAAAAGATTTTGAAATTCAAATTTGAAAGAAAGAAAAACTAAAGAAACACCAAACTAATTAAGATAACTTCAAACAATTAATTAAAATGATTTCAAAAATAAAGATAGAAAAGTTGTTTGAAGATTTTCAAAAAATTTTAAAGAGAAAAGATTAAATAAAGATTTTGAAATTCAAAATTAAAAGAGAGAAAGAATAAAGACAAACTAAACTTTTAAAATTTGAATTTAAAATAAAGATGAGATAACAAGATTTTAAAATCAAAGAAAAAGATCAAAAGATTAGGAAAGATAAACAAGATAAGATTAAAGAAAATTAAATTAATCAAAAAGATTGCTGACTGGATACCAAATTTAAAATTTTAAATCAAGATAAGAAAAAGATGCAAAATTTTCAAAAATTGTAAAAGAAATATTTTTTTTGAAAATTTAAAAAGAAAATAAAAACACTAGAAAAACACCAAACTTAAAAAATAATTGAAATCGAACAAGGGAAAGTAACAAAGATTCGAAGATAAAGAAAGAAAGAAAAGGTAAAACGAGATAGAAATCAAAAGTTCAAGAAAGCAAACAAGAACAATTTTCGAAAATCAAGAGAACAAAAAATAATTGACCAAAACTACTAAGAGACACCAAACTTAAAAATTTGAAAGAAAGAGAAAGATGACTAAGATGACTTTTTGAAAAATTATAGGAAAAGAAACAAAGAAGGTTCGAAAATTTTAACAAAAAACACAATTAAGATAAAAATTAGTAAAAAGTACCTGATCTAAGTAACAAGACAACCGGTAGTTGTCAATCTCGAACAATCCCCAGAAACGGCGCCAAAAATATGGTGCGCGAAATTAGAACTCGCACAACTTCACCAGCAAGCGCACCGGGTCGTTCAAGTAATACTTCATGTGAGTGAGGGTCGATCCTATAAGGATTGTTGGATTGAGCAAGCAATAGTTGTCTTGCAGGACTTAGTCAGGCAAATAGAAGAGAGAGTTGTTGTTGTTGAATGCGCATAAACAAGAAAGTAAAGAAAAGATTAGGATTTGAAATTAGAAAAAGATAAGATATGAAATTAAAAATATTTGAAATTGATTTTAGAAAAGATAAGATTTTGAAATTTGATTTTGACAAAGATATGATTTTAAAATTTGAAATTTGAAAAAGAAAAGATGAGATTTTTGAATTTTGAAAAATATATGATATGATTTTGAAAAAGATAAGATATTTTGAAAGAGATAAAATCTTTAAATTTGAAAATTTTGATTTTTGAAAACTTGACAACTAAGATATGATAATATAAAAATTTTAAAATTGAAATCTGAATTTTATATTTGGGTGGAACGAGAGTATGACCCTTATTCTACTTGAGTTCTTGTGATTCTCGAGAGAGTTATCTCACTTGAACTACAGCTTGAAAACAAATTCCTCCTAAATTGCTAATTACATGAACTAATTGGGGTATATGACATATAATCCTGTTAGCTTTGGGTAATTAGGATTTTTGTTGTCACAAACTAGTTTTTGAACTTAACCTTATAATCGGAATTAATGTGACTACGAGAGTGGCAGTTAATGAAGGTTAGAGGAGGCTAAATCACTAAGAGATTAGGGTTTAGAAATTTACAATTTGCCATGGAATGAATCATACATTGCTAAAATAGTTGGTAAGAACTTTTCATCCGAAAAGATAAACATCTCTGAAACCTTAACTATTTTCTCAGACTATTTTTACACCAAACGTCTTATTTGCTTTCTTTACTTGCTTATTTAATGATTTATGTGTTTCAATTATCAAAACCCTTGGATGACCTAATGCACTTGTCGGTTAAGTTGTGGATGTTCTGAATTCCGCACCAAGCTCCTAACCTTAACTAAGGAGATTAGTGACTCATGCTAAGCTTCGAAATCAAAATCAAGGTATGAAAAATGGCCAAAAAGGTCTGAAGGTATTCCATCAAAGTTTTGAAGAACCTTTTATACTCAATCCTAAAACAAAACCTAAGAAATCAAATTCAAATTAAAATCTTAACAAAATCAAATCGAATCTACCACAATTAATCTTCAATCCTCATTGTGATTCCGGTTCATGACTTAGTGCTTCAATCCTGGTACAAAGAAAAGTGGGCTTGAGGTGAGCTTTCTTCAAGCATTGTGTGGACTTGGGCCATGGTGTGAGGCACACCCCATCATTAGTGTGTTGCATGCCACTTTGTTTTCAGGCCCTAGGAATACCCTTCTTGGCGTGTGGCATGCCCATACCTTGGCGTGTTGCATGCCAATTCTCTTGACACCCCTGGGAGCAACTTTCTTGACATGTGGCACGCCCACTCGTTAGCGTGTTGCACGCCAACTTTTAGCATTCGACAAGGCTTCGAAGGCATGTAGAATTGGCAGGCCTTTGTTAATTGGTGTGTTGCACGCCACAAATTGTGCAGTCCTGGAAGCCCACCCTTGGTGTGTGGTACACCACCTCTTTGGCGTGTTGCATGCTAAATTAACTCTTCATTTCGAGCTTTCTTTCTTGAGCGTGTGATACGCCACTTTCTTGGCGTATTGTATGTAACACCCTACCACATAGAGATTTACACTTAAGTTGTAAAACAGAGGTGGTGAGATATTACGATCTCTAAAATAAAATATATACATGGTAATAGTTGGAAGGAAATTATAATGAGGAGCCTCGATAGAAATTTTAAACCAAAGTCGCAAAAAAAAGCATAAAACTCACGTAAATGGAAATCTTGCATACGAAAAAAAGTAACGACACAAAAATATAATAAGAGCAGAATGTCAAAAGGTACAAAATATCAAGCTCCGGGCTCGACCTGCAAAGCCAAGGCCGGCCGAAAAATATTTACATACATAATACTTATATACAATCCAAAGCCTTCCTAAAAATACTCAAAATAAACACCTAATTCTCCAAAAAGCCTGTATGAGGATTCAACATAAAGTACAAGTGGAGAAAAGTCAAGCGAGGTGCCTCTCAACCTGTATCTGAAAAACGACAACATATGTATCGAATGAGAACCGGAGGTTCTCAGTATGGTAATGGTGCCCACGTACATAAGATATAAGGACCCGGGAAAGCCAGAGGCAATCCTAGAACTTCGACACTCAGATTTAAATCTTAAATTTTATAAATTGAAGACCATAAATAGGGTAGTTTGTCCAAGGTTCTTAATCCTAACTCAATTCTACTTAATTCTAACTTATTCCCTCAGCTTCTCGCCTTCCTCCCATCCTCCAAAACTCCGGTATACATACAAGCAATATAGACAAAGCAAATATAAGTAGAATACAGATATGGCAGGTAGCAAATATAGCAGGTAAGCATAATAATCACATAGGCAAGCCCAATTAATGCACAATCAAACAAAACACACATATGCATATGATGTATGCCTTTCCTACTGGCCGTGAGCTCACGTGTCGGTTACTTTACCAACACCTGACATACTCGGTAGCTAACCCGTATATCATCTCTCTGACATGCCTCCACACATTTTCAACCCAACCATGCATAATCATTATTCATTTCAATTCTCATGTTTATAATTCAGTATCATCATCAATACATTTCAACAATCACATATTCATATACATTACTCACCCAACCCTCAATCTTTCACATTCATCAATAATCATTCATCAACACAATTTCTATGACAAACTCAACAATATCACATAAATACTAAACCTTGGCAATCCCACATACTTCAACTTATCCTACGATCAACTAGCCTAAGTTTTCACATAACATTATATATTATCTACAGAAACCAAAACTATACATTGGCTAATTCCTTCCTAAGCCCGGAAGGCCACAAGCATCACTGTTCCGCAATTGTCTACGACCCCAAATATACATACACCAACAGAAAATCCAGCCACTAAAAATCAACTCAAGCTTCCAATGTTCACTCTCAAGCTTCCAATGTTCGTCAATTTGCCTCCACAATCACATAATTTAATCTAATACTATATAAATACAACTAAATTAACATAGAGTTTGCTATACCAATAATTTCACAAGGTTTTGAGGATTCTCACCTTACCAACGTGAAATTGAAGCAAGACCCAGCAAATTCACAAGGTCAAAATGCTCCTAAACATCAAAATTCAACAAAATCTCAACACCAAAACTCAATAATTTTGAAACTATAGGAGGAGCATCTGGGTGAGAAAATATGACTTACCAACTAAATATGACTTACGAACATGTGGCCGCTGATAGCTCGTCAATCAGAACTCCGGATTTAAAGTTACGTGAATTTGAAATTGGACTAAGGGTTTTGTTTTTCGTTCCCTTCCCCCTTTTGTTCTTCAGCATCCTTCATTGATTTGAAGGAAGAGAAGAGCTGAAGCTCTCTAATACAAAGGCAAATGGGTTGGACCTTGGGCCCATTATGGGCCCAGTTTGTTCGGTTTGGGCCCGTTCGACTCAATTTTGGGCCAAATTCTTAAAAATTAGTGTTAAAATTCATATATTAATTACTTCTACTTCTTTAAACTATAAAATTTAAGTTTCTAATTTTTTTAAATAATAATAATTTATTATTTAATTATTTA
>NC_029787.2:92407721-92433130 GCF_000816755.2 Arachis ipaensis | reverse complement strand
TTATCTAGAGTTTAAATTGTACGTCAACTTCAAACTTGAACTGCCTTGAATTTGAGCCCCTGGAAAGTTGGCCTACCGTGCCACACCTTGGCCTTGCGTGTGGCACGCCAGCTTCCTGAATTGTCTTCCTTACTAGGCGTGTGGCACACCACCTTCTTGGCGAGTTGCACGCCAAGTTCAAGCTCATTCCTGGGAGGACAACTTTGGGCGTGTGGCACGCCACCCTTTTGGCGTGTTGCATGCCAACTAAATCCTTGGATAGCTCCTTTGAAGGCATGCCAAATTGACACGCCCTTTAATGCCTGGCGCGTTGCGCGCCATAAAAAATGGTGGTCTGAAGGTGCTTAATTGGGCATGTGGCATGCCCCATGCCTGGCGTGTTGCACACCCACTCCTTGCCTTGGCCTGGGAGGCTTCTTTTGGGCGTGTGGCATGCCCTATACCTAGCGTGTTGCACGCCTCTTTTAGTGCAAGAGTTGGACCTCTGTGAGTTTGGCCCAGGGTGCCACATACTGTGACTAGCGTGTAGCACGCCAGCTCCCCTATTTTATTTATGTGGGCGTGTGGCATGCCCTCTTGCTAGCGTGTTGCACGCCACCCTCTTTGCCTCCTAGAGGTTGCTTTCCTTATTGGCTCTCTTTGCTCATGCTTTGCTCTCCTTTTGCTATCATTCACCTATAATTATCAAGAAATCAAAGCACTCAAAGTACTCATTCTCCTTTTGCTATCTTCTCTAATCTTATCATCAATAACCAACCTCAAAATTCTTCTCATTTAATCTCGTATATCATTCTTTAATTAATCACTTTAAGGACTAACTAAACCCATCTTTCAAGCTTCTCAAGTTCCATTCAATTTATAGCTATATTTCCTTAGCTCTCATCTCAGAATTCTTGGAAAATCACAGCTTATTAAATAAAACTCATTTTTGTTTAACCAAGTTCCCAAAATAAATTTCAACTTCATTCTTGAGTTTAAGACTTTTTCAAAAGACTCGAAAATCATTTCGTTTCACCAATCAAATTCAGTTTCTTTTAAATTCACTAAAAACTTCTC
This sequence comes from Arachis ipaensis, assembly GCF_000816755.2. Taxonomy (NCBI): domain Eukaryota; kingdom Viridiplantae; phylum Streptophyta; class Magnoliopsida; order Fabales; family Fabaceae; genus Arachis; species Arachis ipaensis. The sequence goes on along the minus strand of NC_029787.2, from coordinate 92,432,074 downwards.
AAAACATAATTCTTCAATCCAAATTTTCCAAATAAATCTTCGAAAAAAGTCTCTAGTGTTTTATGAAAATAAAAGCCTTCATTTGAGTCAACCCATTTTTAACATAACCTCATTCTCACACTTTTTATTTCCAAAACCCTTAAATTGATCATTAATTAACTTTCTAATTCTTTAATCAATTACACTTCTTTTTCAGGTTAACTTTAATTACTTATATATATTCTTTTTGTTATTAATCTAATCAAGTAAGTTAATCCACCGAACAACTTCACAATTCAACTCAACTAAATAGAAACTCATTTGATTTTAACAAAATTATCACACTAACTTCAACTCCATGTTAAACTTATTTTAATCACCCCTTGCTTTAAATTCATTCAAAACCTACAAGGGCACAGCCCTTCAATCGGAATTAATCAAGTTAAACTCCACAAAATATCTAGTCTTTATAGACATAACGATTGTCATCATCTTTATTATTCAATTTCATTCAAGTCTTATTAAATTTCTGCAGCATCTCCCCTAAAATTCGGACTTTTTCACCTTTCAAGGGTTCCCTCCAAACCAACATCTCTCAACCATTTCCAATACCAATCCATTTATCAATATATACCAATCAATTTTTATCAAACTTTCACTAAACCACTGTCACAACAACACCAACTCAAAGAGATCAACATAATCAACTCAAGGAAATTAATAGAATCTAGAATTCCAACAACCAAATCAAATGAATCACTTTCAAACAATCAGGTAAACAATCACAGTTCATAACCACAAACAATCCAACTTCTCATTTAATTTTATTGCTTAAAGATCCAAAATCACTTAACCAGTTCTATTTATCCAAATTAGTTCAATTTAATCCATAAGACTCACATAATCAAAAAATATATTTTTCATATTGATATCAATTTATAACAATTTCTTGAAATAAAAATAAGTTTTAAGAAAAATTCCTACCTCAATTAACCGAAACTCAGAAATTAAACGCAACAATTTCTCTTTTATCCTTATTTCACAGCAGCGGCATCAGTTCCAACTGTTTTTCGTGGTAGTAACAGCCACAAACGTAGTATGAAATCACAGTAACTCAACTCTAAGACATTAACATTGCAAAATCCTTAATAATCTATAACAGAACACTAACAACGAGGGTTCCAAAACAAAAAAAAAACTTATTGTACCAAAAAGGAATAAAGGGATGAGGCAGCAACACCTCGGGCGGTGCTTCCAGCAACCACAACGCCATTTTCCGATGACCAGGCATGGCGGCGCAGCTTGAACAGAACCAGAAGAAGTGACAACAATCCCGAGCAGTTTCGGTGAGCTCCAGCGGTGGCGGATTCCATTGGTGACAACCCAGACAGCAGCGATGGCGCAAAAGCTTCGGCTGTGATGATCGAGTGGCTCGACGACGATAGGAACGATGGCGACAAAGATGGCTCACGACTTTCTCTCTCCTCACGCTCTGTTCCTCCTGCGTTGATCTCCTCGATGACGGCCCTAACCAAGACGATAACGATAATCTCGATGGTGGCAGCTTCTCGTGGCAGCAGCACTTACAAATTATTTTAGATAAATACTCTAATTTAAAAATTAGAGATAATCAAATTAATTTTTTATTCATAAAATAAAACTCAATATCTCAATATTTGACTTAATTTATTTTGGTATATAATTTTCTGAAAATAAAATTATAATTAAGTATAATAATTCACAAATAATTCATTATTAAATTTCTAAAAATTCGGAGTCTTACAGGAAGCATGATGGTGGCTGAGTACACCTGAAAGTTTGAGAACTTGTGCTGATTTTCGAAGGTATGCCAAGAAAATCTTGCAGAATATGAACAGTGGAAGTATATTAATTATGAAGGAGGTCCTAAGGAGGAACTAATAGCTTCAGTGGGACCGATGGAGATTAAAAACTTTGCAGAGTTGGTAAATTAGAGCCAGTTAGCTGAGGAATGCACCAAGAAGTTGGTAGTGACCTGAGCAAACCGCCGAGATTTTTCCTTTAGGAACTTTAAAAAAAACCAGGCACCGTAGAGAAGGAACTTTAAAAGCAATGGTCAGCTACAGTGTCGAGATCCACCCAGCAGAAACCCTAACCCTTGACTTAATCTGGCAAGTCAAAACCAGAGACAGGACCCAGGGAGGCAACCCCCGATAGCTCAGGTAGATCCCACTTGTGCTAAGTGCGGGAAGAACCATGGAGTAGGTCATGCTATCATAGAGCGAGTATTTACTATAATTGTGGTAGGCTAGGGCACATAGCGAGAGATTGCCATGTTAAGTGGAATGGACTAGTTTTCCATTGACCTCAAAAATAGGAAAACTTTTTTGCGATGACCGCCGAAGATGCATCTGCGTCAGATTCCCTCATCCAAGGTGAGTGCTTTGTTAACAACAAGACCCTAACTATATTTTATGATCCAAGTGCATCTCATTCTTTTATATCTATAGAATGTGCACGCGTGCTAGGACTAGGACCCTCTATACTTGAATATGATTTAAGTGTCTACACACCTCCCGCACAGAACGCTATTACCAGCTTAGTTTGTAGATGTGTGCCTTTCATTATTAGAGAGAGATCATTTACACATGACTTGAGTTGTTTGCCTTTGCTTGGTATTGATATCATCCTAGTATTAGATTAGTTATATGTGCATCATGTCTTTCTTGATTACTTTAAGAAAACTGCTTTGATTTTGTCTGTTAGTATGTTTGTCACTTCCCATAGTTATTATCTAAACTCAATAATAGTAAACCTTATTGGGAGAGAGTGTAGATGTTTTGTTCTCTTAGCGGCTAAATCAACCAAAAATGAACAGAATCTAAAGTGAATTCCAATAGTAAAGGAGTTCCCTGGGATTTTTCGGACGATATTCCCGAGTTTCTTCCGCAGTGCGAGATAGAGTTTACCATTGAACTAGTGCCAGGACTAGGACTGATCTCAATTGCACCTTACAAAATGTCACCTCTAGAACTCAAGAAATTGAAGTCACAACTAGAAGAATTGATGGAGAAGAAATTTATCCAACCAAGTGCATCGTCGTGGGAAGCACCAGTCCTACTAGTAAAGAAGAATAATGGTAGTTTGAGGTTGTGCGTCGACTACTGATAGCTAAACAAGATCACCATCAAGAACAAGTACCATCTTCCCAAGATTGACGATTTGATGGACTAATTGCGAGGAGCTTCAGTTTTCTCTAAAATTGATTTAAGGTCAAGATGCCATCAAATTTGAGTTAGAAAATTAGATATACCAAAGCCTGCTTTCAGAACAAGATACGGTTACTATGAGTATACTGTTATGTCCTTCGGACTGATGAATGATCTTGCCGTATTCATGGACTATGTGAACAGAATCTTTCGCCCGTACCTGGACAAGTTTGTAGTAATGTTCACCGACGATATTATGATTTAGTCAAGGACAGAGGAAGAGCATGAGGAACACCTGAGGATGGTATTACATATTCTAAAGGAAAAGAAACTATATGCCAAACTCTCTAAGTGTGAGTTTTGGGCGAAATAAGTTAAGTTTCTGGGACATTGATAAACCATTATTTTATGGTTTATATTGTGTTTAATTGTGTGGTTTTATCAAATCTTTACCCAGTTATTCATTAAATTAGCATGTATTTACAATTCCTTCCCAAAATTACTCTATGGTTGAAAACTTGCTTCCTAGAGACTTTTAATTATGTATTTTAATTCTCCTTTATTCCATTCGATGCCGTGATCTGTGTGTTAAGTGTTTCAAGCTTTATAGGGCATGAATGACTTGGAGATTGGAAAGGAAGCTTGCAAAAATGGAAGGAACACAAGAAATTAAGGAGATGACCAGTGAGAAGTGACGCAGACGCATGGCTCACGCGACCGCGTGAAATAGAGGAAATTACAGTGACGCGTTCACGTGCCTAACGCGAACGCATGGATTGGAAACTGCACAAGTGACGCGAAGGCGTGGACGACGCGCACGCGTGGCAAGGCAAGACGCTGGATGACGCGAACGCCTGGATGACGTGCTCACGTGACGTGCGCGATCTGCAGAATCTGCAGAATTTGCTGGGGGCGATTTTGGTCCCTGTTTTTACCCAGTTTTCGGCCCAGAAAAGCATATTAGAGCCAGGGAACATGCAGAGACCGGGGGAGAACATTCATTCGGATAAATTTAGTTTTTAGATCTAATTTTACTCCTCCTCTAGGTTTTTCTCTCTACACATTCATAGTTCTCAGGATTTTTATTTTATTGCTTTTTGGATTGGGATATTGAGAAGAGTTATTGCCTCCACCAAGACTTCATCATTCTAGTTTGTTTTCCTTACTTGTCACTTACTCTTTCATATCCTTACTCTGTTGAGAATTATTATTGGATTATTCTTAGAATTTATTAATACAAGAACTATTTTTATTTTCAATTGATCTTTCGGATTATTATTTATCATGTCTCTCTTTATTTCTCTTCCTTATTTTGTGAAGTTTACATTCATAATGAGCGAGTAGTTCCATAACTTGATTGAGAGATGATTGAAAGGAGAACCTTGAGTTGGAACGATCAAGAGAAAAATTGTAATTGGGTTTATTGTTGGATCAGCCTCTAGTCACTGACACTAGTCCTTCCTAAGGGAGAGGATTAGGACTTGTGAATAGAAGTTGCCTTCCAACTTGCTTGACTTTCCTCTACCTAGTAAAGGATAACTAAGCAGAACAACCTTCAACTATCAATTGATCTTGAGAGAACTCCATCAAGGATAGGGCTTCCAACTAATCTACTCCCGGTCAAGGTTTTTATTTAAATTACATAAATTCTCTGATTTAATTTCCTGTCTATCAAACTCAAACCCTTTTGGAAAACATCTTATTAATAAAAGAGCACATCTTTCTGCAACTCGTTGGGAGACGACCTGGAATTCATACTCCCAGTATTTTAATTCTAATCTTGTAACAACCCTTCTAAATTGATAAACAGAATTTTGGTTGGTTGAGAACTATACTTGCAACGCATCTCTTATAATAATTTCTTAACTCGCCAATTTTCGCCACGTCAGACATATAATGTCGAAGGGAGGTATAGAAGTGGATATTGCTAAGATAGTAGTATTAGAGTGGAAACAACCTAAGATAGTTACTGAGATTCAGAGTTTCCTCAAACTAGCGGGATATTATCGAAGGTTCATCAAAGGATTTTCATAGTTGCCTTTACCACTAATTCAACTCACCAGGAAAGAGGTACCCTTTGTTTGGATGGATGAATGTGAGGAAAGTTTCAAGACTCTAAAGGAAAGGTTGACAACAACACCGATGTTAATTCTGGCAGAACCCCAAGGACCATTGATGAGCGGATAATTTATACGCTTTTTGGCATTGTTTTTAGTATGTTTTTAGTAGGATCTAGTTACTTTTAGGGATGTTTTTATTAGTTTTTATGTTAAATTCACATTTCTGTACTTTACTATGAGTTTGTGTGTTTATCTGTAATTTTAGGTATTTTCTGGCTGAAATTGAGGGACTTGAGCAAAAATCAGATTCATAGGTTGAAGAAGAACTGCTGATGCTGTTGGATTCTGACCTCCCTGCACTCAAAGTGAATTTTCTAGAGCTACAAAACTCCAAATGGTGCGCTCTCAACGGCGTTGGAAAGTAGACATCCAGGGCTTTCCAGCAATATATAATAGTCCATATTTTGCTCGAGTTTAGATGATGCAAAAGGGCGTTGAACTCCAGTTCTACGCTGTAGTCTGGAGTTAAACGCCAGAAACACGTCACGAACCAGAGTTGAACGCCAAAAACATGTTACAACTTGGCGTTCAACTCCAAAAGAAGCCTCTGCACGTGTAAAATTCAAGCTCAGCCCAAGCACACACCAAGTGGGCCCCGGAAGTAGATTTATGCATCAATTACTTACTTCTGTAAACCCTAGTAGCTAGTTTAGTATAAATAGGACTTTTTACTATTGTATTTAGGAGATATATAGGATTTTTAGTTTATCCGAATGAGTATCTCTTAGATATCTAATACAGAGGACCGAGTCCAAGATATTAGAATCTTCGTGGTATAAGTTAGAACCCATGGATGGCCATTCCTGAGATCCGGAAAGTCTAAACCTTGTCTGTGGTATTCCGAGTAAGATCTGGGAAGGGATGGCTGTGACGAACTTCAAACTCGCGAGTGCTGGGCGTAGTGACAGACGCAAAAGGAGGGTGAATCCTATTCCAGTATGATCGAGAACCTCCAGATAATTAGCCGTGCCGTGACAGAGCATTTAGACTTTTTTCACAGAGAGGATGGGATGTAGCCATTGACAACGGTGATGCCTTACAGAAAGCTTACCATGAAAAGGAGTAGGAATGATTGGATGAAGACAGCAAGAAAGCAGAGGTTCAGAGGAACGAAAGCATCTCTATATGCTTATCTGAAATTCTCACCAATGATTTACATAAGTATTTCTATCTTTATTTTCTGTTTATTTATTATTATTATTATTCGAAAACTCCATAACCATTTGATATCCGCCTGACTGAGATTTACAAGATGACCATAGCTTGCTTCATACCAACAATCTCCGTGGGATCGACCCTTACTCATGTAAGGTTTATTACTTGGACGACGCAGTGCACTTGCTGGTTAGTTGTACGAAGTTGTGAAACAGATATAAGATCATGAACGTGCGTATTGAGTTTTTAGCACCGTTACCAAGGAATGGAATGATCACGATTTCGCACACCAAGTTTTTGGCACCGTTGCCGGGGATTATTCGAGTTTGGACAACTGACGGTTCATCTTGTTGCTCAGATTAGGTAATTTTCTTTTTGTTTTATTTTCAAAAAAAAAATTTCTTCAAAAATCTTTCAAAAAAATTTTTCCCTTTGTTTTCGAAAATTATTTTAAAATTTTTAAGAATGAATTCTAAAAGTTTCAAAATGGTATGCTGAAGTTTGGCTGGCCATCAAGCTTTAGACTAACTTGGTATGATTCCTAGGATCTTGATTGAGGACTTTGAATTCATTATTTCCTTTTTCCTATATGTTTTCAAAAAAAAAAAATTAATAAAATCATAAAAATCAAAAATATTTTATGTTGTTTGTTTGAGTCTTGAGTCAATTTTTAAGTTTGGTGTCAATTGCATACTTTTATTTTTCTAAAAATTTTCGAAAATTCATGCATTCATAGTGTTCTTCATGATCTTCAAGTTGTTCTTGGTAAGTCTTCTTGTTTGATCTTCATATTTTCTTGTTTTGTGTCTTTCCTTGTTTTTCATATGCATTTTTAACTTGTTAGTGTCTAATTATTGAAAATCTCTAAGTTTGTTGTCTTGCATGTTTTTCTTTCATTAAAAATTTTTAAAAATAAGTTCTTGGTGTTCATCTTGACATTCAAAGTGTTCTTGGTGTTCATCTTGACATTCATAGTGTTCTTGCATGCATCACATGTTTTGATCCAAAATTTTCATGCATTGAGTCAATTTTGTGTTTTTCTCTTTCATCATTAAAAATTCAAAAATCAAAAAAATATCTTTCCCTTTTTTCACTCATAAATTTTCGAAAATTTGAGTTGACTTTTTCAAAACTTTTTAAAATTTAGTTGTTTCTTATGAGTCAAATCAAATTTTCAATTTGAAAATCCTATCTTTTTCAAAATCTTTTTCAAAAATTAAATCTTTTTTATTTTTCTTATTTATTTGTGAAAAATTTAAAAATATTTTTCAAAAAAACTTTTTCTTAATTTTATCTCATAATTTTCAAAAATATTATCAACAATTAATGTTTTGATTCAAAAATTTCAAGTTTGTTACTTGCTTGTTAAGAAAGATTCAAACTTTAAGTTCTAGAATCATATCTTGTGATTACTTGTGAGTCAAATCATTAATTTTGATTTTAAAAATTCAAATCTTTTTCAAAACTAATTTTAATCATATCTCTTCAAAAATATATTTTTATCCTATCTTTTTCAAAATCATATCTTTCTAATCATATCTTTTCATATCATATCTTTTTCAAATATCTTTTCTAACTTCTTATCTTCTTATCTTTTAAAAATTGATTTTCAAAATTTGTTTCAACTAACTAATTAACTTTTTGTTTGTTTCTTATCTCTTTTAAAACTACCTAACTAACTATCCCTCTCTAATTTTCGAAAATACCTCCCTCTTTTTCAAAAATTCTTTTTAGTTAATTAATTGTTTAAATTTTAATTTTAATTCTCGTTTAATTTTTGAAAATCATCAACTTCTTTTCAAAAATTAATTTTCGAAATTCCCTCTCCCTCATCTCCTTCTATTTATTTATTCATCTACTAACACTTCTCTCCTATCCAAAAATTCTAACACCACCTCCCTCTCTGTGTTCGAGTTTTTCCTCTTCTCCTCTTTACATTACATTCTTTTCTTCTTCTACTCACACAAAGGAACCTCTCTCCACTGAGGCAAAGAGGATTCCTATTATTTTCTGTTTTCTTCTTTTTCATATGAGCAGGAGCAAGGACAAGAACATTCTTGTTGAAGCAGATCCTGAACCTGAAAGGACTCTGAAAAAGAAACTAAGAGAAGATAAAATACAATAATCCAGAGACAACCTTACAAGAATTTTTGAACAGGAAGAGGAGATGGCAGCCAAAAATAATAATAATGCAAGGAGGATGCTTGGTGACTTCACTGCACCTAATTCCAATTTACATGGAAGAAGCATCTCCATCCCTGCCATTGGAGCAAACAACTTTCAGCTGAAACCTCAATTAGTTTCTCTGATGCAGCAGAACTGCAAGTTTCATGGACTTCCATCTGAAGATCCTTTTCAGTTCTTAACTGAATTTTTGAAGATCTGTGATACTGTTAAGACCAATGGGGTTGATCCCGAGGTCTACAGGCTCATGCTTTTCCCTTTTGCTGTAAGAGACAGAGCTAGAATATGGTTGGACTCTCAACCCAAGGATAGCCTGAACTCTTGGGATAAGCTGGTCACAGCTTTCTTAGCCAAGTTCATTCCTCCTCAAAAGCTCAGTAAGCTTAGAGTGGATGTTCAAACCTTCAGACAGAAAGAAGGTGAATCCCTCTATGAAGCTTGGGAGAGATACAAGCAACTGACCAAAAAGTGTCCTTCTGACATGCTTTCAGAATGGACCATCCTGGATATATTCTATGATGGTCTGTCTGAATTAGCTAAGATGTCATTGGATACTTCTGCAGGTGGAACCATTCACCTAAAAAAAACGCCTGCAGAAGCTCAAGAACTTATTGACATGGTTGCTAACAACCAGTTTATGTACACTTCTGATAGGAATCCTGTGAGTAATGGGACGCCTCAGAAGAAGGGAGTTCTTGAAATTGATGCTTTGAATGCCATATTGGCTCAGAACAAACTATTGACTCAGTAGGTCAATATGATTTCTCAGAGTCTGAATGGAATGCAAGCTACATCCAACAGTACTCAAGAGGCATCTTCTGAAGAAGAAGCTTATGATCCTGAGAACCCTGTAATAGCAGAGGTGAATTACATGGGTGAACCTTATGGAAACACCTATAACCCCTCATGGAGAAATCATCCAAATTTCTCATGGAAGGATCAACAAAAGCCTCAACAAGGCTTTAATAATGGTGGAAGAAATAGGTTTAACAATAGTAAACCTTTTCCATCATCCACTCAGCAACAGACAGAGAATTCTGAGCAGAATCCATCTAGCTTAGCAAATTTAGTCTCTGATCTATCTAAGGCCACTGTGAGTTTCATGAATGAAACAAGGTCTTCCATTAGAAATTTGGAAGCACAAGTGGGCCAGCTGAGTAAAGGAATCACTGAAAACCCCTCCTAGTACTCTTCCAAGCAATACAGAAGAGAATCCAAAGAGAGAGTGCAAAGCCATTGATATAACAATCATGGCCGAACCTAGAAGGGAGGAAGAGGACGTGAATCCCAGTGAGGAAGACCTCCTGGGACGTCCAGAGATCAATAAGGAGTTTCCCTCTGAGGAACCAAAGGACTCTGAGGCTTATCTGAAGATCATAGAGATTCCATTAAACCTCCTTATGCCATTCATGAGCTCTGATGAGTATTCTTCTTCTGAAGAGAATGAGGATGTTACTGAAGAGCAAGTTGCCAAGTACCTTGGTGCAATCATGAAGCTGAATGCCAAATTATTTGGTAATGAGACTTGGGAAGATGAACCTCCCTTGCTCATCAATGAACTGAGTGATCTGGATCAACTAACATTGCCTCAGAAGAAACAAGATCCTGAAAAGTTCTTAATACCTTGTACCATAGGCACCATGACCTTTGAGAAGGCTCTATGTGACCTGGGGTCAGGAATAAACCTCATGCCACTCTCTGTAATGGAGAAACTGGGAATCTTTGAGGTACAAGCTGCTAGAATCTCATTAGAGATGGCAGACAATTCCAGAAAACAGGCTTATGGACAAGTAGATGACATGTTAGTAAAGGTTGAAGGCCTTTACATCCCTGGTGATTTCATAATCCTAGATACTGGGAAGGATGAGGATGAATTCATCATCCTTGGAAGACCCTTCCTAGCCACAGCAAGAGCTGTGATTGATGTAGACAGAGGAGAATTGATCCTTCAACTAAATGAGGACAACCTTGTGTTTAAAACTCAAGGATCTCTCTCTACAACCATAGAGAGGAAGCATGAAAATCTTCTCTCACTACAAAGTCAACCAGAGCCCCCACAGTCAAACTCTAAGTTTGGTGTTGGGAGGCCATATCCAAACTCCAAGTTTTTGTTGTTGGGAAGTCTCAACAATGCTCTGAACATCTGTGAGGCTCCATGAGAGCCCACTGTCAAGCTATTGACATTAAAGAAGCGCTTGTTGGGAGGCAACCCAATTTTTATTTATCTAATTTTATTTTCATTCTTATTACTCTTTCATGTTTTCTTAGGTTCATGATCATGTGGAGTCACAAAATAAATATAAAAATTAAAAACAGAATAAAAAACAGCAGAAGAAAAATCACACCCTGGAGGAAGGACTTACTAGCGTTTAAACGCCAGTAAGGAGCATCTGGCGTTGAACGCCAGAAACAAGCAACATCCTGGCGTTCAGACGCCAGGAATGCACCCTGAGGAAAGTTGGTGCTGAACGCTAGAAACAAGCATAGAACTGGCGTTCAACGCTAGAAACATGCTGCATCTGGGCGTTGAACGCCCAGAACAAGCATCAATTCGGCGTTTAAATGCCAGAATTACATGCAAAGGCATTTTACATGCCTCATTGGTGCAGGGATGTAAATCCTTGACACCTCAGGATCTGTGGACCCCACAGGATCATCTCAGCATCTGTGGACCCTACAGGATCCCCACCTACCTCCACTCATACTCTCCCCTCTTCTCATTCATCCTCTCTTCCCAATAAACACCTTTTCCCATAAACCTACCTCATAAACCCCACCTACCTTCAAAATTCAAAATCACTTTCCCACCCAAACCCACCCCATATGGCCGAACCTTAACCCCTCTCCCTCCACTATATAAACATCTCCATTCTTCTTCATTCTCACACAACACAACCCTCTCATTCCCTTCTTGGCCGAAACACAACCCTCTCTCCCATATGTGTGGAAGGAGCTCAATGGAAGTTTGACTCAAAAGGCAAACCGGTTCAACTGAGAAGACTGGACCTTAAGCCTGTAGCTAGAGGATGGTTGGAGTTCATTCAACGCTCGATCATTCCCACTAGCAACCGGTCTGAAGTTATAATAGACCGGGCCATCATGATCCATAGCATCATGATTGGGGAGGAAGTGGAGGTTCATGAGATTATACCTCAAGAACTCTACAAGGTGGCTGACAAGTCCTCCACTATGGCAAGGTTAGCCTTTCCTCACCTCATTTGCCACCTATGCAATTCGCTGGGATTGACATAGAGGGAGATATCCTCATTGAAGAGGACAAGCCCATCATTAAGAAAAGGATGGAGCAAACAAGAGAGCCTATTCATGGATCTCAAGAGATGCATGAAGAAGCTCATCACCAAGAAATCCCTGAGATGCCTCAAGGGATGCACTTTCCTCCACATAATTTTTTGGGAGCAAATCAACACCTCCCTAGGAGAATTAAGTTCCAACATGGGATAATTAAGGGAGGAACATCAAGATCACTCCATCATCCTCCATGAAATTAGAGAAGATCAAAGAGCAATGAGGGAGGAGCAACAAAGACAAGGAAGAGACATAGAAGAGCTCAAGGACATCATTGGTTCCTCAAGAAGAAAATGCCACCATCACTAAGGTGGACTCATTCCTTGTTCTCAAATTTTCTATTTTTCGTTTTCTTTATGTTAAGTGCTTATCTATGTTAGTGTCTTATTACATGATCATTAGTATTTAGTAACTTTGTCTTAAAGTTATGAATATCCTATGAATCCATCACCTCTCTTAAATGAAAAATATTTTTAATTCAAAAGAACAAGAAGTACATGAGTTTTGAATTTATCCTTGAACTAAGTTTAATTATATTGATGTGGTGACAATACTTTTTGTTTTCTGAATGAATGCTTGAACAGTGCATATGTCTTTTGAAGTTGTTGTTTATGAATGTTAAATATGTTGGCTCTTGAAAGAATGATGACAAGGAGACATGTTATTTGATAATCTGAAAAATCATAAAAAAGATTCTTGAAGCAAGAAAAAGCAGTAAATACAAAGCTTGAAGAAGAAAAAATGCGAAAAAAATGCGAAAAAAAAAGGGAAAAAAATGGCGAAAATAAAAAGAGAAAAAGAAAAAGCAAGCAGAAAAAGCCAATAGCCCTTAAAACCAAAAGGCAAGGGTAATAAAAAGGATCCAAGGCTTTGAGCATCAGTGGATAGGAGGGCCTAAAGGAATAAAATCCTGGCCTAAGCGGCTAAACCAAGTTGTCCCTAACCATGTGCTTGTGGCATGAAGGTGTCAAGTGAAAACTTGAGACTGAGCGGTTAAAGTCAAGGTCCAAAGCAAAAAGAAGAGTGTGCTTAAGAACCCTGGACACCTCTAATTGGGGACTTTAGCAAAGCTGAGTCACAATCTGAAAAGGTTCACCCAGTTATGTGTCTGTGGCATTTATGTATCCGGTGGTAATACTTGAAAACAAAGTGCTTAGGGCCACGGCCAAGACTCATAAAGTAGCTGTGTTCAAGAACATACTGAACTAGGAGAATCAATAACACTATCTGAATTCTAAGTTTCTATAGATGCCAATCATTCTGAACTTCAATGGATAAAAAGTAAGATGCCAAAACTATTCAAGAGGCAAAAAACTACCAGTCCCGCTCATCTAATTGGAGCTATGTTTCATTGATAGTTTGGAATTTATAGTATATTCTCTTCTTTTCATTCTATTTGATTTTCATTTTCTTGGGGACAAGCAACAATTTAAGTTTGGTGTTGTGATGAGCGGATAATTTATACGCTTTTTGGCATTGTTTTTAGTATGTTTTTAGTAGGATCTAGTTACTTTTAGGGATGTTTTTATTAGTTTTTATGTTAAATTCACATTTCTGGACTTTACTATGAGTTTGTGTGTTTTTCTGTGATTTCAGGTATTTTCTGGCTGAAATTGAGGGACTTGAGCAAAAATCAGATTCAGAGGTTGAAGAAGGACTGCTGATGCTGTTGGATTCTGACCTCTCTGCACTCAAAGTAGATTTTCTGGAGCTACAGAACTCCAAATGGCGTGTTCTTAATGGCGTTGAAAAGTAGACATCCAGGGCTTTCCAGCAATATATAATAGTCCATACTTTGTTCGAGTTTAGACGACGCAAAAGGACATTGAACGCCAGTTCTACGCTGCAGTCTGGAGTTAAACGCCATAAACACGTCACGAACCAGAGTTGAACGCCAAAAACACGTTACAACTTGGCGTTCAACTCCAAAAGAAGTCTCTGCAAGTGTAAACTTCAAGCTCAGCCCAAGCACACACTAAGTGGGCCCCGGAAGTGGATTTATGCATCAATTACTTACTTCTGTAAACCCTAGTAGCTAGTTTAGTATAAATAGGACTTTTTACTATTGTATTTAGGAGATATACATGATTTTTAGCTTATCCTTGGATCATATTGATCACGTTGGGGGCTGGCCATTCGTCCATGCCTGAACCTTCATCACTTATGTATTTTCAACGGTAGAGTTTCTGCACTCCATAGATTAAGGTGTGGAGCTCTGCTGTTCCTCATGATTTAATGCAAAGTACTACTGTTTTTCTATTCAATTCAACTTATTCCTCTTCTAAGATATCCATTCGCACCCAAGAACATGATGAATGTGATGATTATGTGACGCTCATCATCATTCTCACTTATGAACGCGTGCCTGACAAACACTTCCGTTCTACATACAAACAAGCTAGAATGAGTATCTCGTAGATATCTAATACAGAGAACCGAGTCCGAGATATTAGAATCTTTGTGGTATAAGTTAGAACCCATGGATGGCCATTCCTGAGATCCAGAAAGTCTAAACCTTGTCTGTGGTATTCCGAGTAGGATCTGGGAAGGGATGGCTATGACGAACTTCAAACTCGCGAGTGCTGGACGTAGGAATGATTAGCCGTGCCGTGACAGAGCATTTGGACCTTTTTCACAGAGAGGATGGGATGTAGCCATTGACAACGATGATGCCTTACAGAAAGCTTGCCATGGAAAGGAGTAGGAATGATTGGATGAAGACAGCAGGAAAGCAGAGGTTCAGAGGAACGAAAGCATCTCTATACGCTTATCTGAAATTCTCACCAATGATTTACATAAGTATTTCTATCTTTATTTTCTGTTTATTTATTATTATTATTCGAAAACTCCATAACCATTTGATATCCGCCTGACTGAGATTTACAAGATGACCATAGCTTGCTTCATACCAACAATCTCCGTGGGATCGACCCTTACTCACGTAAGTTTTATTACTTGGACGACCCAGTGCACTTGCTGGTTAGTTGTACGAAATTGTGAAACAGATATAAGATCATGAACGTGCGTATTGAGTTTTTAGCACCGTTACCAAGGAATGGAATGATCACAATTTCGCACAGCAACCATTCAAAGTTTACTGCGATGCTTTGCTTAAGGGATTAAGGTGTGTATTGAAGAAAATTAAAATAGGAACGTGGTAGCTTATGCATCAAAACAACTTAGACCTCACGAGTAGAACTACCCGACTAATGACCTGGAGTTGGTAGCTGTAGTATTTGCTCTCAAGATCTGGAGACACCAATTGTATGACGTCAAGTTTGAGGTTTTCTCCAACCACAAGAGCTTGAAGTGCATTTTTCACCAAAAGAAACTCAACACGAGGCAGAGGAGATGGATGGAATTCTCAAAGGACTACGACTTCAAACTAAACTACTATTCCGGAAAGGCAAATGTGCCATAGATGCCCTTAGCAGGAAGAATGCAAGTCTCTCTTGGATGAAAATTAAGGAAGAATAATTGAGGGAGGGACTCAAGCTAGGACTAAGAGAGACTTCACAAGGAACGTGTTTAGCACATATGCAGTTAACTCATGACTTTAAGACGGCAATCCGGCGAGCTCAAGCTCAAGAGTCGAAGATGACCAGGTTTTTGTCATGTGTTGACAAGGACCAATAAGGAGAAGTAAGATAGGACGCTGAAGGACTATGGCAATTCAAAGGTAAGATATGTGTTTAGGATGCCAATAATCTGCGACAAGAGATACTAACGGAGGCACAATATAGCAGATTTTCAATCTATCCGGACATCACTAAGATGTACCAGGATTTGAGCCACATGCTTTGGTGGCCCGAAATGAAGAAAGACATAACTACCTTTGTTTCGAAGTGTCTCACGTGTCAGAAGGTTAAGATTGAGCACTAGAAATGTCATGAACTCTTTAGCCTCTAGAAGTGCCATAGTGAAAATGGGAGGCGATTGCTATGAACTTTGTTTCTAGACTGCCAAGAACCACATCTGGGAATGACGCTATCTAGGTAATTACTTTTTATAAAAGGATCTCTGTTAGGGTTCAAGTCCTTGAATAAGCTTTGGAAAAAATCACACACATGCACCTTCAGAGCTTCAATATTCTCTACCCATTCTCCACTCTCCCCTCTATGTTTAAGAATTTTATTTTTCCTCCTCCTAATAAGGGCTTTTTGTATGATAATACTTTGTATTCCTATCTCCTTGAATCATCTAATTTTCTCTGGATTTTTGGAGCCAAAACAATTGCTCTCTGTCCAAAATATTTTCTAGATCGCCGCTAAGTTCTTCCTCTAAGTTTTCAAGGAAGTCACTCTTACCATACCTAGGAGAATTTTGTATGCCTTTTAATCTGTTGAGTAACGATCTTTTTTTCTTAAATAGATGCCCGAAGATATCACAATTCCAGATTTTGATCTTCTCCAAAAAAACATGAGTGGCAGGAACCAAAGGGAGGTATTTTGGCCACGCCTCAGTTATGAAAGATTGGAAATCCTCATGCTGCATCCACATAAACTCAAATCTGAAGGGTTTGATTTTAGGGGTATGGTACTTGCCTCTGCAATATATGAGCAGTGAATGGTGATCAGAACAGATTCTGGCAAAGTTTCAACAAAAGATTCATTAAACTTTATCTGCCAGTCTTGGTTGCTCATATCTTTCTCCATCATTCAAGACAGGCCCATCAAGGTGAATTTAGTTTCATAGAAACCAAGATCAAGAAGGTTGCATCTATCCACCCAATTATTAAAATGTCTAATCTGGGCTAGGTCCGATCTCGCTCTACCCTTTTTCTCATTCATATCCCCGATAACGTTAAAGTCACCACACAACATCCAAGGCAGTTGAATAGAATCGGCAATGTCAGAAATAAAGCCTCTAACTTCATTCCAGCGAGCCTCCTGGGAATGTGCATAGACAAACATTAGACACCACTGCCCATCATCTTCACAGATCAAGACATGCAATGCTTGGTTATGGCGACTTATTTTCTGCACCTTCAAGTTAGGATTGTTCCACAAGAGCCAAATTCCCCCAGAGAATCCCTGAGCATCAACGATGATAGAGGAGTTGAATCTAGCTCTCTCAATGGATTTCTTTGCTACATCCCCACTACATCTTGTTTCTTGAACAACAATCAAATTTGGCCTATATTGGCCTACGGCCCCCTAGCATTCCAACTAAAGATAATCATTGTAAACTAAAAAAGAAGAAGCCAAGCTTCAACGATCACGCAAGAAAGGACAAAACATGAGCAAGCCCATTAGGGCTTGTATGTAGCATCCCCCAATGGACTTCTCTCTTTCCCCATTCCATCACTGCAGCAGTACCTTCCGCCATAATAACATCAAGGTCTGACCCTGAAAAGGAAGGTTCAGCTGGGTTAGGTGGTTTGAACTTTAGGTCAAGTGCAAGCGGTGTTTCCATCACCATACAAACATCCATAGAATTAATAATGGGTGAAGGGTGCATTATGAGAGGTGATGAGAGGTGATCAAAGGTTGGGCTTGTGAAGAAGGGGCTTAGGTTACATTATCTAGTGCATCTATGATTTGATTATGTGGTTGGTTAAGAACTGAGGTTGGGATTTCTCTTCGAAGATTGGGCTCGAGTTACCTGGGATGCTTGGACCTCAATATTGGGTTGGGCTGCAGAACTAGCCTTGGCTTTTCTCATCTAGCTCCCTGTAAGGAATTCCTTTTCCCATTTTGCCCTTCCATTTGTCTCCTCGTTGTCCATTGTCATTTTTCATGCCATTGTTGTCCTTTGTGTTGTTGCTCCTTTTTGTCCTATTCTATCCATTGATCACCATCCATGCACTGTACTTAGAATACTCAAAAATGACTTCCTTGCCCTTGACGGTTTGGTTCCCTCCTTCCTGCATTTCTGGACACTTCCTTCATTAGCACCCAGAATATTCTCTTCTCCGCCTTGGTTCAGGACACCCTTCCTTTCTTCTCTACTGTTAGCTTGACCAGACGTGTTCATGCAACTATCATGCACATGGCCAAATCTCCCACAACTAAAACAAACCATATGAAGCCCTTCATAATCAATGTAGTAACTAGTAAGTGCTACCATTCACAATGTATTTAGCTTCCAGGAGCTTGCTAAGGTCCAACTCGACACACAATCTTGCAAACTTGCCTTGAGATTCGTTAGCCGTGTTCATATCTACCTTTAACATCTTTCCTATTTGATCGCCTACTGTTCCCAAGAATTGTTTATCGTAGTACTCTGTCGGCAAGTCCGGTAATCTAACCCAAGCAGCGACTTTGTTGATCTCAGCACCAAACAGATTGAAGTCAGGAGCCCATCGACGTATGGTTAGATAGTGGTCGAAGAGGAGCCATGGACCTCCCTCTAATACATTCCAGTAGTCTTCCTCGCTATAGAATCTCACCACAAAGAACCCGTTCCCCACATAAATGAGGTTGATCCCACCAGATTTTGCCTACATAGTATCCAGCCTTCTTTTGAGGATGCCATAGACAATTTTTCTCCCAAGGAGCTTGACTATGAGGGTGTTCTTCCATGGTTTCTCAAGCCTCTTTTTTTTTGCCAACATGGATGGTGATGATACCATTTTGTAACCTTTTCACCGTGATAGAAGGCTGGCTCTTTGCCTCTCGCCGGGTATTCTAGATGGCTTTCCTGTGGGCTTGACTCATCTCAAGCAACTCTTCCATACAAACACGATATTCATCTTCAGGCAAGCTGTCTTCCGAATCTATCTCATCCGAATCAGACTGTGGCTCAGTGCTACCATGCATGACCAGATTAGAATATGCTCTTCTCCTGCCATTAGCACCCACAAATGCTGCCTTATCATACATCTAGTCTTCATCTCTAGCGAATCGATGGTTGCAATAGGATAGGTCGGTGGAATCAAGCCAAGCAGAAGCTATTCCTTTTATGCCATTCATTTGTCAGCGAAGAATTAGCTTCCCTTTATGCCATTCATTTGTCAACGAAGAATGGAGGTGGTCCTTTTTTTTTTTTGGCTCCAGTTACATTACATGAGGCTCGAACTTGAGAACACTTAGCAGGGAAGGGGGACATATGGCTTCTGAACTATGGCTCATTGGCGAGATGGTCCTAGTTGATTGGGCATCATTGCATAAACGGATAATTTAAGTGGTATCAAGCCGGGTTGAACTGCTGCTGGCCTTTGTTTGTTTTGATGCATATTTCATTGCCGACTTTTTTTCTTTATACTATTATTCAATACCAAACCTCCAATTAAACCCATGTCAAGGAGAAGTTCTGCTGGAGGAAATCATGCAACAAGTGACATGGTTGATTTTCATTAATATTTTTCCTGTCTGACGTAGCATTTTCATTTTAGGACCCCTAACGATGTTTTCACTTTCCAGTGGCAACAAAGATATTTGCATCAGATGCCACATTGACACTAACACCCTTTTCCAATATGATCACAACTGAAAAGGAAGGTTCAGCTGGGTTAGGTGGTTTGAACTTTAGGTCAAGTGCAAGCGGTGTTTCCATCACCATACAAACATCCATAGAATTAATAATGGGTGAAGGGTGCATTATGAGAGGTGATGAGAGGTGATCAAAGGTTGGGCTTGTGAAGAAGGGGCTTAGGTTACATTATCTAGTGCATCTATGATTTGATTATGTGGTTGGTTAAGAACTGAGGTTGGGATTTCTCTTCGAAGATTGGGCTCGAGTTACCTGGGATGCTTGGACCTCAATATTGGGTTGGGCTGCAGAACTAGCCTTGGCTTTTCTCATCTAGCTCCCTGTAAGGAATTCCTTTTCCCATTTTGCCCTTCCATTTGTCTCCTCGTTGTCCATTGTCATTTTTCATGCCATTGTTGTCCTTTGTGTTGTTGCTCCTTTTTGTCCTATTCTATCCATTGATCACCATCCATGCACTGTACTTAGAATACTCAAAAATGACTTCCTTGCCCTTGACGGTTTGGTTCCCTCCTTCCTGCATTTCTGGACACTTCCTTCATTAGCACCCAGAATATTCTCTTCTCCGCCTTGGTTCAGGACACCCTTCCTTTCTTCTCTACTGTTAGCTTGACCAGACGTGTTCATGCAACTATCATGCACATGGCCAAATCTCCCACAACTAAAACAAACCATATGAAGCCCTTCATAATCAATGTAGTAACTAGTAAGTGCTACCATTCACAATGTATTTAGCTTCCAGGAGCTTGCTAAGGTCCAACTCGACACACAATCTTGCAAACTTGCCTTGAGATTCGTTAGCCGTGTTCATATCTACCTTTAACATCTTTCCTATTTGATCGCCTACTGTTCCCAAGAATTGTTTATCGTAGTACTCTGTCGGCAAGTCCGGTAATCTAACCCAAGCAGCGACTTTGTTGATCTCAGCACCAAACAGATTGAAGTCAGGAGCCCATCGACGTATGGTTAGATAGTGGTCGAAGAGGAGCCATGGACCTCCCTCTAATACATTCCAGTAGTCTTCCTCGCTATAGAATCTCACCACAAAGAACCCGTTCCCCACATAAATGAGGTTGATCCCACCAGATTTTGCCTACATAGTATCCAGCCTTCTTTTGAGGATGCCATAGACAATTTTTCTCCCAAGGAGCTTGACTATGAGGGTGTTCTTCCATGGTTTCTCAAGCCTCTTTTTTTTTGCCAACATGGATGGTGATGATACCATTTTGTAACCTTTTCACCGTGATAGAAGGCTGGCTCTTTGCCTCTCGCCGGGTATTCTAGATGGCTTTCCTGTGGGCTTGACTCATCTCAAGCAACTCTTCCATACAAACACGATATTCATCTTCAGGCAAGCTGTCTTCCGAATCTATCTCATCCGAATCAGACTGTGGCTCAGTGCTACCATGCATGACCAGATTAGAATATGCTCTTCTCCTGCCATTAGCACCCACAAATGCTGCCTTATCATACATCTAGTCTTCATCTCTAGCGAATCGATGGTTGCAATAGGATAGGTCGGTGGAATCAAGCCAAGCAGAAGCTATTCCTTTTATGCCATTCATTTGTCAGCGAAGAATTAGCTTCCCTTTATGCCATTCATTTGTCAACGAAGAATGGAGGTGGTCCTTTTTTTTTTTTGGCTCCAGTTACATTACATGAGGCTCGAACTTGAGAACACTTAGCAGGGAAGGGGGACATATGGCTTCTGAACTATGGCTCATTGGCGAGATGGTCCTAGTTGATTGGGCATCATTGCATAAACGGATAATTTAAGTGGTATCAAGCCGGGTTGAACTGCTGCTGGCCTTTGTTTGTTTTGATGCATATTTCATTGCCGACTTTTTTTATTATTCATATTATTCAATACCAAACCTCCAATTAAACCCATGTCAAGGAGAAGTTCTGCTGGAGGAAATCATGCAACAAGTGACATGCATTAATATTTTAATGCAAGCCTTCGCCAGACAAAGTTGACCTTGCTGCTCTATTACTCAGTCAAGAATAATAATAGCCCATTAAGCTGGGGAGTTAAGCTCAAGTGATGATGCAGCAGCACGAGCCAGTTGCATATACAAAATTAAACGTCCTCAGAAGGCATAGGTTGAGAACTAAGGATTCTTTCGGCCTCGTCATTGGCTTCTGCTTCTATTTTCCATCTCTGCATAAGAAAAATGGTATGAAAATATTCATCTATGAGCACGTGTAAATAGTACTGTAATCCATTGAAGGATATGCTGCAATCTTAATTGCTTAGCCAGGAATTCAGGTCAAACAAAAAAGTACAAAATAGAGATGGTATCATTGTTGGCTTTCTACTTCCTACTCTAAGAATTTGATATTCATCTCGGAGATATTTTTCTAAGCTATTGTGGAAAAAAAAATATATCAAAATCATTAGAAAGAGCATGAGAGGTATAATCATTGATAAAAGTTTACACATGACTAATGAAAAGATCTATTCCAATTTTTTTTCCTACAAATCCAGGTAAGAGGTTTGCATTTTAGGAGAATATACCTCCTCCAGATTTTCCATCTCCATAATTTGCTCTATCTGTTCTGTGATAGTATCCTGCAAAACAACCATCCCTCTGCTAGGTAATTAAACTGTTATTGGCGAGATATTATGGCCCAAAAATAAAGAGATGATTAAGTAGTTCACCGCATTGCTAGCAGTTTCAGCAGCAAGAACATCTGTTTCCATCTCCACTTCAATTTCAATCATTGAAGAAATCTGGGTAAAGAGAACATTCAACACACATATTTATTCAAATTTTGCAGAGAACTACCACGTATTTTCAGGATGAAAAAATATTTCCCATTATACTTTTTTCTGAGAAGCATACCCTGGCATAGCTATCAATCAATTCAATCCTTCCCCTGAGGGAGTTTTGCAGGCTCTCTCGCACCCTTTTGACTTTACTTCTACGAGTCCTGCATAAATGGTCAATGAGGAGAAAATGATTATTTCAACAACATATTTATTTATTTAAAAACTATTTCATGAACATATCAGAAACAAAGAATCTATGATGTTGCGGATTCACAGTTCACCGATAAGAAGGTTCTCCAACAGCTGAAATTTTGTTCTCGAGTTGGCACATTCGAGCTAACATCCAGATCTACAAAGGAGGAAGTAAATATAACTGGTACAGGTAAAAATCCACATAAGGATAGGAAACAAAGTGCCTTTTTTCAATAAAGATTTTCGCACTCTCTTTTATTCGGTCATAAATAAAATATACAATCAATGAGCTGTACTCAGACAATTTCTGGAGGAAACTATGACATATTCAAGTATTTTCTATAAGTTACTTATAATTAGATTGCTAGTGTATTATTAGATGATTCAGTTCAGCATTCTGCATTCCTTTTCAATCAGGATGATTTTTCTACAACATAATGTAAATTATAGTCAGACATAACTATATCTTTCCCTCTTTACAGCAAAATATTCACACGAACATGCAGGATGGTTCAAACTGGATTATGTATGAATTATCAAATCATATATCACCATGCTAATTTCAAATCATGAATGTAGCACACCTCTTTTTCAGCAGCCTCTTTTAGGTCTTTGATGCGTGACAGAATCACATCATACTGAGATAGAAGTCGTTGTTTGATAGCAGTAACCTCAACCGACCCTTGTGGAAGCTGTGTTGGCCAGAATAAAGAGCAGATGAACTAATTATATCTTCTTGAGAACCCTCATAATTGAGTAATGTAAACAAAGTTAAAGATAAGGGGAAATCAAGCCACGCTGATTCCTCCATATTGCAATAACTTCCATCGAAGGAGCCCACAAGTCATGAACTAAAAAAAGTTGCACCCTTTTGTTTCCTATTTCTCATATTCAAGGACGAGTAGTAATAAAACAAAGCACAAACCCATGTGGATAGAGTTTAAACCACCGAAAGAGTGAAAGTAACAACTGCAGACACATTGCCATTTTTAAGTTATTTTTTCAAAGGGGAAACAACAATATAAGCATCATCAACAAGAAGATTGCCTCTTTTAAGTAAATCTGGATAGACAAAAGATAGGCAAACAAGCATCTATCAATGGGAACAAAACTGATGAACTAACAGCAGTACCTGCTTCAACTGTGGAAAAACGACGGAATTTAACGTGGCTCCAACAGCGAGTGATGAAACTGCAACAACTGATAGGAATTGGGGCAACCCGGGGTCAATAAGTCCAGAGGCAGCATCACCAGTGGCAAGGACAGCAAGAAGGGGAAAGAGGACTGAGGGATTAAGTAATGATGAATTTCCCTCTTTTGTTGGGGCTCTTAACAGAATTGATTCTCGCCCATCTTTGTGGTTTGTTATGCACATAGCCTCGCCAGGATAGAGATCAGGGGCCCTTGGGCTAAATTTAAAGGGCCCCACTTTTCTATATACATTTAATGGAGCTGCCACCGCAACAGTTACCCTTTCACCTTCTTGTGCGGGAACATCAACCGTCTCGGTTGCAAATCTGTGGGTGCGAGCCATACCAGAAGGGGTTTGCACCTAAATGGCAGGAAAGTTATAGATGGAAAGAGACATAGAAGTGAATCATCATAAAAAGAATTATAGCAACAAAATTTTATTTTAAAAATTAAGAAATTCAAGCACTAGTTTCTCAAATCTAAGAGCCTGCTTTCATATGACATATTTTCGTGACAGGCTTGCAACATTGTAAGAAGTAGATAAAAAGAAAAGAAATGTTGAAATGACAAAGATCTTGCATTAAAATAACCTTTGCATAGTATAATTGTTTGCAGTGAAAGTTTTACTACTTGAACAATGAGCATGTATTTGTATCTCATGGAAGCTATAGGTAAGGTGTCTGTTGTTTAAATGGCTTCCCTCGGATGACTAACCAACTTATACACAAGTCATATATAGGTCCTCGATTACAACTCTTGCATTAATCAGAGAAAGACGCCAACATTAGATGTCAAAGACTCAAAGGTGAGTGGAGGGTATATACCACCATAGAG
>NC_029787.2:92404647-92407421 GCF_000816755.2 Arachis ipaensis | reverse complement strand
GAAACTTAACCCCCTTTCCCACGCTGTAATGTCCATGCTGCGTTCGGCAGGAGGAGATCCTTAGAAAAAGTGAATATTCCATGATCAACACCATGCACATACATAGCATTATATTAACTTAAGAGACAGACACTCAGACACTGATTATACCAAAAATAAAACGGGAAGAAAAAAGATGATATTGAATGGCTCATGTATGGTGCTTCGAGCAGCAAATATAGAAAACACAAAAGTTTATAAAAACTCAAATCATCCAACAAAAAGGTTACATATATCCTAACTAAAAGTAAAATCAAAGGGAAAGAAATAAGAGGACGATACCAACCTGATTTCTTCTGACTGAATACTAACTATGTCACCTGAAACAAGCTCATACTGGTAGCGACACTTTGAACAAGATACAATCTGCAGAAGAAATGTCCATATACACCTTATAACTATCACAAAGATCAAGAGTCGTAATCATACGAGATCTATCCAGAATTTGACTAAAAGACAGATGTCAACCAAGGTCTATATAGCATAACATTACTTCACTTGCTCTTGTCATATAAGTTTGGCCTTAATGTCATCATAGCAGGCATGAAGGTTTGGCAAGAATTTTTAGTAGCCCTTTTTAGTTTTCACAGATCCCATGGGTGCTATGGATACACAATTTATTTGGTGATTAGACAGATATTGACTCGTCCTTGACTTATTCCATTATTTGGGGCCCGTATATTTTACAGAACATCAAGATCTCTACTCTACAGAAAGAAGGATCAAGAAACTGTCTGCATGTATTGATCAAAGCAATAATACAAGTACCACGTATCATAATTCAAATAACAAATGAAATCATCAATATGTCTGCCACTCAAAATGATTGCATCCGTACCCTAAAACCGGTTATGGGCATCATAAATTCACAGTTGACATGGAGATACCTGAATACCTTGTTGTGGCTGTGCAACTGCAACAGCTATCTGACAACTAGGACACCTCACTACCTTTCCAAATCGGACCTGTGATAAGATAAAAGGAATATACAACAATATATAAATGAAATTTACATCACTGAAACAAATTCAAGAGCCGAATATATCACATGCACGTGTATAAATTAGTAAGAATGCAGAACCATAAATAAAGCAGTGAAAGACGAGAAGGAGGATATAAGTGCTTAACCATACCTCCTCACCAGGGGATACCCCAACCTCACAGATATATTTGAGCACCCTAAGGGCATCAGAAACCCTCAGAGATGCCGCCAAACCCTGAATCAAGATCGTATATACATGTGCATTTGGCCTCGACCACTTCCATCCCTCAACCAAAGGTCCATTCCCGCCAACTGATCATAAAGCAAGAAAGTATCATTAAATAGCAGCTAAACGCTAAGCAAAGCCGACACAATGAATACACAACAACACCACAATAAAAAAGCTTCTCCAGCAAAATAACCTCTCAGGTTTCAGCAGCAACATGAACTTCATCTTCTTTAATTGTTAAAAGAAATTAAAGGATAATACTATACAGTGTGAAATGAGCTAAAATTAAAGGAGAAATTAAGCTTAAAGAAAAGAAAGATATAGCGATGGAAGCATTCGTGACCTGAATCGAGACTTGCGCGCATGGCGTAGAAAATGGACAACGCGAGCTCGGAATTGTTCCGCTGAAGCGCGGCGGAGATGATGGTGGAAGAATCGTCAGCGGAAACGAGGCCGCCTCCGTTTCTTGAAGAGTTCTGTGCGATCATGAGCAAGGCATCATCGGCGTCTTTGGCAGAGGCGGCGACTCGGAGGAGGAGCTGGTGGTGGTCGAGCTGGCCGGCATCCTGAGAAATCTCATTGTGGCTTTCACTAAGGGAAGCTCTGGAGAGGTTGTTGGAAGTGAAGGGAAGAAACGGAGAAGAGGAGAAGATGAGAGTTGGAAGAAGAGTGTTGGAGCTGTGGTTTGCACAGGTTTCGGGGAGTTTGTTGAGCGGAGAAGAAGAGTGACGAAGGAGGAGGCGAGAGAAGCATGGAGAGCACAAGTTCAGTGTCATAACGGGAATCTTCTAGAAGGACCGGTGCGAAGCTAAGGTTGGTTTCGAAGCAAGTGGCGGTTATGGGGGCGGGGGTTGCTGTTTGTTGGTATGCAATGATGAGATGAGGAACGAGGGGCTGTCAGGATTTTTGTGGGGAGTGAAACTTGAGTGAGAGTCCGTGCTGCAAAATTGGATAACGAACTTTTTCGGCCGTTGGATCTTTTCGCATCTAAACAGAATAATAAAATGGAGGTGCGGGGAATCGAACCCCGTGCCTCTCGCATGCGAAGCGAGCGCTCTACCATATGAGCTACACCCCCTGGATGGAATATTGGATCAAGATAAATAATCTCACCTCTAAATATTTAGACTATAAGTTTATGCAAATTTAACATCTAAGACGACACATTTCATTTCCCATAACATATGTTTTATAGGCACATGAAGTACCAAAAATTTATAGAAGTTATTAGCGGTTTTCCAGTTTATTCTAATTGATATAACCTTCCAAATCAACTCCAATTAGTTTGACACTATTCCAAAAACGTGTTCTTCTATTTTAGGATTAATTACAATTTTAATTCTTAAAGTATAGGTTTAAAATTTTTTTTATCTTTAACTTTTTTTTGTATATAAAATGTCTCTAAAGTTTAACTTAATTTTAAAATCGTCTTTTTTATCAAAATTTAAATTTTTATTACTAAACTACCCCTAATTAAAAAAATATAAAATAAAAAAAAAAAGAAAACACGAAAAAAAAGAAAAG
>NC_029787.2:92399832-92404076 GCF_000816755.2 Arachis ipaensis | reverse complement strand
AAAGCGCAAAACCGAAGAAGAAGAAGGGGGAAGGTCAGAGGGGAAGACAAAGAAGGGAGAAGAGAAAGGGTGAGGGACAGACGAGGGGAAGGGCGAGGGACGGACGGACGTCGACGCCAACAGATCCGTAAGGGTGGACGTTGCACGCCGCTCGCCATTTCTGCTCCTCCTCCTCGCTGGTCGTCGCTGCTTCTCGTCACTCGCTGCTGTACTTCGCGTCCTTGCCACTGCTTTGCGTCCTCACTGCTGGTCCTCCCTATGGTTCCAATTCTGTTTTTGATTTGTTGATTTTGTCAATTACATTGCTCATTCTTCTGTTAATTTATATTGTGAAATTTTTTTATTTGTGAATTTATTGATTTTGTTAATTACATTATTTCTTATTCTATTATTATTGTTGATTCTAATTCTATTCTGCTTCCATGGTTATTTTGCTTCAGTTTCTTCTGTTTTTGATTCTGATTCTATTATTCATTGTTGTTGTTGATGCTTCTAGTTGCTTCTACTTTAGTTTCTTTTGTTGTTGTTCTTTGGAGTTGAGAGAGATAGTGATGGAGATTATACAGATTTATTTTTTTATTTCTATTTCTGTTTTTTTTTTTTTTTTATGTTTATTACATTGTTTCATTCTTATTGTTGCTGATGCTTTGATGAAAAAGAAGAAAAAAAAAGAGATGATGCTGTGATGGAGAAAAAAAATAAAAATAGAAAATGAGGATTTTGGTGAAGAATGGAAGGGATATTTTGGTTCGAATAACAATTTAAAATCAAGTTATACCTTAGGGACGAATTCGAAATGCAAAAAAAAAAAAAGATTCGGGACGAAAAAAATTTTCAACCCCTACCTTAGGGAGCAAATCATACTTAACCCTCTATTTTACTATCACTTAGGCTTTTGACTTTTCTATACATTTTATGATTTTAGTAAAGCTTGTTTCATGTTTGTGTTTGGAGTGTAAAAAATAAGACGATATTAAACTTGTTCTATCTTTTTTCTTTCTAAATAATTATATTCTTTTAAAACGGATAGTATTCTAATACCAAAAATATTGATATGATATATTTTGGTGTTAGTATACATACCTCTCTTTCTTCAATTTATTTTAGAAAAGTATACTTTTTTGTAGTTATATAAAATTAGTGTTTAATAAATAATTATACTAATTATCAATCATTTTTATTATCAATCATTCTAATTATACTAATTTTTAATCATACATAATTAACATTTATATGATATTTACATTAATAACATCTCTTTCTTCTCATCTTATTTTAAGAAAATATTTTTTTATAATTATATAAAAATCAATATTTAATGAATAATTAAACAAATTATCAATCATTCTAATTATATTAATTATTAATCATTCTAATTGTCAATAATTATAATATAATTACTATTTATATTATATTTACGGTAATAATTTTGTTATGCACATGTATATTAATAACACATAAATTGATATACTAAAGGTTATACATAGTGCCATGTATGAGATTTATGAGTCTAATATTTAGAACCAAAGTATTTTGTTTAATTTTTTAATTTATTATTTTTTCTTGACTACTTCACACAACAAAAATATATTCTTCGTTTTTCATCGAAATTGACTCTGTAAAGGTATAACCTATAACTTTTAACAATATTTTATTAATGTACACATTCTATTATTCTTTTGATAATTTGATTATTATTCTTACTCAAGCTTTTTTTCCATCTAACCTTACGACGCAATTATTCTTTGCCGTAATCATTTACAATGCACCACATCCATCAAATACTACCTAGGATTATATTCACTAATCCGGGTTCTATTTACATGGATGTAAGAGTTCAACGAATGGTCAATAAACTCTATTTTATTGAAAAATGATTGGATCTACTCATATATTATAACCAACCTAATGGAATGTGGATAATGTTAGTTTTCTTAGAAGGAACTCGATTTTTAATTGAGCAACTGCTTCTAAGGAGCTTTATAGGCCAAATTCAAATTCCATCCCTCTATACTTTTTACGTGTGCCACCAAATTTTCGTAGTGGAGATGTAATTTCAAATATTGATATTATGTTTAAATTTTCTTCTTTTAAATTTTTCATAATCAAAATATTTTTTATAACATATTATGATTTTTTTTTCCAGAAACTACCACCTTTTTTGTGCGTCAATGCAATGTCATCGATGAAAATAAATGTCAATTTGTTTTTTGGTATGCTTATTCTATACATTGCCGCATTACATAAATAGCGGATGATGAAGATACTCTAAATTTGCACGAATTCTAAATGTTTAAGTTGATGACATTATTTCAGTTGATTATCGTTCCGAAAATTAAATATATAATTATATTAATTATCAATCATTTTAATTGTTAATTTAGTATTAATTAAAAATTTATTTATTCTATTTTAAAGCATATCAGTTAGATAATGAATTTTTCAGTTGAAGAGTTCATTAATCGAAGGGTTATTGGTCGAAGTTTTAAGAGTGTCGACTTGAAAAATGGATATTGATAGAAGGGTTGTTGATTTGACATAGCCCATCAAAAAATGAAGCTGACAAACATGTCAAGATTGATGATGCGGTGCACAAGGACAATTATTTGGTTTTACATTTGGTGGGAACAGTTATTTTTTGAATTCTTCAGAAGCAAGACTTGACAAGACAAGATTGGTCAGATTAATCTATAAATCAACGGGCCTCGAAAGAGACAAGTGGTTGGAATTTGTTTTCAGAAAATACTCTCGTACACTCATATTCTAGCGACTATCTGAATCTGCCACGAGTTTATTTTCTACAGAATTTCTTTCATGTCTTTACATTTTTTTTCAATTTCCTATAATTTCTTTTCAATGCAGTTTACCTTTCTTTTGCAAAGTCTTTTTCTTTCTTCTTTAAAGTTCTGAATTGTCATTTTAATTTCAAAGTCCTTCAACTTTGTTGAAGGCATTAGTTACTTTCTTTAAATTGAAGCATTTATTTTTCGATAATCTCTTTCTTTTTGAATTTAAAGAACTTTATTCTAGTCTGCATATTATTTTATATTCACTTTTTATTTTTTTAAAGTAAAGTCTTTGGTGCATAAAGAAAAACTAGTACTCATAAAAGAGGAGTATGTTTTGCTCCCAAATCATAGATATCGAACCAACTAAGATTTATAAAATCTGCATAACAAATTGGTACGCCCAGTAAAATAATTTTTGTGAAATTATGTCAAAGATCTTTCTTTTTGATATGGTATTAATTTAGTGCATGCAACTTCGGAGTGGTAGAATTATTAGTATCGCTAAAGAGACTTCAAACAACAATATAGAATCTTCATTAAACAATAATGTCCCTAAAGTTGTAGCACAGACTTCTGCAAGTGTAACATCCTAAGTAGAAATAAATATTCAAAATTATGGAAATGGTTTTAGAGAGAATATTGTGGTTAATAATGTGACCAGTGGGGGTAGTGGACGTAACCCACGTCCTCGAGTTTCTCTAACTCAAATTCAATCGCCGGTAACTGCAGGTTGGCCTCATTTTAGTCTTCGTCCAGGTTACACCTAACCCATGGATAGTTTTACGCCTCCAGTTAGATTTGGAGATGTGCCAGGTGCGGTTAATAATCAACTTTCTCATTTTGAAATGAGTCGAGATTACCACATCAGTTCGACATTCAATAACTCAGTGTCTATGGTTGCTTTTTGACAACATATTGACGAGAGTCATCATGATTTAGTCTATTTGTTAACTCAATAAATGAATACCATTTTAATTCCTATAATGGCTGATAATAAAATAAAGTATGAGTGTTTGGCTAGGCAAGTCGAATGGATTGCTCGAATTGTTGATTATGATGAGTGTAAGACCCAAAACTTTTGAAAAGGTTTATTATAAACTAATTTCAAATTTAATTATTTTTGTAACTTTAATTTCAGAAATTTCTTTATTAAAGATAATTAAAGCAAGTTTTGATTAATTGAATTTGAAATAAATTAAGATCCTTATTCAATTTTATAATTATTGAGTTATTTTCTACATTTAAAAAATTATAACGTTAGCAGTTATGAAATAATAAGAATTTTATATGATTTAATTTAAATAGTTGATATTCTTTATAATTCAATACTTTAAGTTTTAGAAATAAAGAAAATTAATCTTAATATCTTATAATTTCAATTACAATATTTGATTTTAAATTAATTAGTATTTTGGTACAACAAATAATATTGTAAAACAATTTTTAAGAATTTAA
>NC_029787.2:92366836-92399823 GCF_000816755.2 Arachis ipaensis | reverse complement strand
AGGGAGCTGCGGGAAAGGGAGAAGGGGGAAAGAAGAGGAAGGCAACGCGGTGGGTGTCACTACCACCGCTGCCGCCGTTGTTGGCAAGGGAGAGAGGAGATCTGAGAAAGAAGGAGAGCGCTGGTAGAGAAGGGAGGAGCTCACGCCATCCTCGCGAACCGCCGCTACCTTGCGTCGTCCTCGCCGTGAAGCCCATCGCCACTGTTGCAGCTGTCTGCGCTGTCATCCTCGCCATGAAGCCAGCGCCGCCATCGCCATCATCGCGGACTGTTGCTGTGTGTGGTGTTGTCGCCACCTCTGAGTCCGTCGCCGTCAAGTAGAGCTGTGGGGAGAGAGAGGATCCGCGAGTAAGAGAGAGAACCTAGAAGGGAAGCCGCTACTGGAGGAGGAACCAACCACGCCGCCGTGCTTTGCCACCAAAAAATGCCGCTGCCGTCGCCGGAAAATACTGTCGGTAAGGGTTTTAAGTTTGGTTTTTTTGTTCTTTTAGGGTTCCGGCAAGATTTTGACACTGCGTGGTTGTTACAGTTGCCGTCACCGGAGATTTTGCTCGCCACTATCGCTCGAGGTTATTGGCGGAGCTGCTGCCGGGTCGATTTAGAGTCGCGGCTGCTTTGTTTTGTTATTACAGTAAGTGTTTATGTTTCGAAAATCCATGCGTTAATATTACGTTATGTTTGGTTATAGACTCTGAAGTTTTGGTAACGTAGAGTCAAATTCTGATTATTATATGTTGCGATTAGAGTCATAGTGATTGTTGAGAAAGTGGATTGGAGCTGAGGTTACGGCTGCCGCAGTTGCAGGCCGAGAGAAAATGAGTTGTGACTCGTCTTAGAGTATTCGAGTTTCAACAATCGAGGTAGGGGAATTTTCTAAAAATTCTATTTTATAATTTGGAATTGTTATAAATAGATATTGATGAGAGAATTACACTTTTTAGTGATTGTATAAGTCTTATGTATTGTCTGGCTGTGTTGGATAATTATGATTATTGTTTGATTTAATTATTGACTGATTTTGCTAAACTGGTGGTTGCTGAGTTAATTCTTTAAAGTTTTCAAAATGAGTTTGATTCATAGAAATTGATTTGATTTTGAATCGGGTTCCTTAAGATATGAATTATTGGAATCAGCTTTATTTTTGAACTGATTTGGTCTTGAACCCATTGGAAAGGATTGCGGAATGGTTTGGTTGGGACCCGAAAAGGGTGACAAAGTCCAAGTTTTAGGGGAGGTTGGTGCACGAAATTGTGATCATCAATGGCGCCAACAACTTGGTACGCATGATTGTAATCTCAACTCCTTTTCACAACTCCGCACAAATAACCAGCAAGTGCACTGGGTCGTCCAAGTAATAAACCTTACATGAGTAAGGGTCGATCCCACGGAGATTGTCGGCTTGAAGCAAGCTATGGTCATCTTGTAAATCTCAGTCAGGCGGATTCAAATGGTTATGGAGAATTGATAATTAAAATATAATAAAATATAAGATAAGATAGAGATACTTATGTAATTCATTGGTGAGAATTTCAGATAAGCGTATGAAGATGCTTTGTTCCTCCTGAACTTCTACTTTCCTATTGTCTTCATCCAATCATTTATACTCCTTTTCATGGCAAGCTGTATGTTGGGTATCACCGTTGTCAATGGCTACCTCCCGTCCTCTCAGTGAAAATGGTCCAAATGCGCTGTCACCGCACGGCTAATTAGCTGTTGGTTCTCGATCATGTTGGAATAGGATCCATTGATCCTTTTGCGTCTGTCACTACGCCCAACACTCACGAGTGTGAAGCTCGTCACAGTCATCCCATCCCAGATCCTACTTGGAATACCACAGACAATGTTTAGACTTTCTGGATCTCAAGAATGCTGCCAATAATTCTAACTTATATCACGAAGACTCCGATCTTTCGGAATGGAGGCTAAGAGATACACACTCAAGCTATTGCAGATAGAATGGAAGTGGTTGTCAGGCACGCGTTCATAGGTGAGAATGATGATGAGTGTCACGGATCATCACATTCATCAGGTTGAAGTATGAATGAATATCTTGGAATAAAAATAATCTTGAATTGAATAGAAAAACAATAGTACTTTGCATTAATTCATGAGGAACAACAGAGCTCCACACCTTAATCTATGGGGTGTAGAAACTCCACCGTTAAAAATACATAAGAACAAAAGGTCTAGGCATGGCCGTGAGGCCAGCCCTCAAAACGTGATCAAGAGATCAAGAGATGAACTAAAGATTGATCCCCGATTAAAAGATGAAAATACAATAGCAAAAGGTCCTATTTATAGAGAACTAGTAACCTAGGGTTTACAGAAATGAGTAAATGATGCAGAAATCCACTTTCGGGCCCACTTGGTGTGTGCTTGGGCTGAGCGTTGAAGCTTTCACATGTAGAGACTTTTCTTGGAGTTAAACGCCAGCTTTGGTGCCAGTTTGGGCGTTTAACTCTAGCTTTTATGCCAGTTCTGGCATTTTGACGCCAGAATTTTTATGCTGACTTGGAACGCCAATTTGGGCCATCAAATCTCGAGAAAAGTATAAACTATTATATATTGCTGAAAAGCCCAGAATGTCTACTTTCCAACGCAATTGAGAGCGCACCAATTGGGCTTCTGTAGCTCCAGAAATTCCACTTCGAGTGCAGGGAGGTCAGAATCTAACAAAATCTGCAGTCCTTTTTCAGCCCCTGAATCAGATTTTTGCTCAGGTCCCTCAATTTTAGCCAGAAAATACCTGAAATCACAGAAAAATACACAAACTTATACCAAAGTCCAGAAATGTGAATTTTGAATAAAAACTAATAAAAATATACTAAAAAGTAATTAAAACATATTGAAAACTACTTAAAAACAATGCCAAAAAGCGTATCAATTATCCGCTCATCAGAGGTGCTACCGAAATTTCTATAAAAATATGAGACTTTGTTTGAAAGGTTATTTAGAAAGGTTTGGATTTGGGAAATTGTATCATTTGACTTATTAATAAAATAGTTTTGTTTTCGAGTTTAATTTATTTAAGAAAACTATGTGTCTTGAGTTCGATTTATTTAGAAAAGAATTACTTTCCGATTTTAAATCACTGAAGAAAAGTATTATGTTCTAATATCTATTTTAAATATAAAAAGGGATTATGTTTTTAGTTGGACTTAATGATTTCGTTCAGAGGAGCTCTTAGTGATTTTAAAGGAAATTGGACTTTGATTGAATAATTGCGTTTGTGACGTTTTGGAAGAAGTCGGAGAATTGATTTTTGAGAGGGAACTTGAAAGTGGTTTTGATTTAAATGGATTGGTTTCATTTTAAGTGAATTGGTTTTGAATTGGGTTTGGGACTTTTTGACTTATATTTTATAATAAATTCTGTTTCTATTTACTTAAACCAAGAAGCTATGATTTTAAGAGTTTTCAATAATTTTTTAAGGAATTGAGATAGGTTGTTCTCCCCTAAACCTTTGAGACTCTGCTGTGAAATTTCATTACCAAATCCTGATTTTAAATGAATGATTTTGATGACTTTTGGAAGAGATTTACAATTGATATGATTTTGAAGTTGTTTGGAGTTTTGGAAAATGTTACTAAGGAAATGAGTTTTGGTTTTAAAGGAAATTGATTTTAGAAATTGGAAATTGATGACGAGTTTGAGAATGTGGTTGTGAAGTGCATTGTCCACCATCGTAGGGGCTGTGGCAGTCTCCCACCTACGTTCGGATGTGAGGACTGTGGCAGTCTCCCGCTCAGGTGACATGCATTGGTTTTTGGAAAGTCGCTATGCGCCTTTGGCAAGGGCTGTGGCAGTCTCCCGCTTGTCGAGGTAGCGGTGCCGGCGTAGGGGCCGAGGCAGTGTCCCGCCAACGTTGAGATATAAGGGCTGTGGCAGTAGTGTGCCGGGCACTATAACTCGCAGGGCACAAGATAAAGAAAGAGTGAGCAGGGCACTATATCCCTAGTCGTGGCAGAAAGGCAACATCCCAGGGATATGTCGGGTTGGCATTTTGAACCGAAAAGTAATATCACGAGCCATAGGGTAGACATTCATCATATGTATCTACATAAGAAAAGGTAAAACAGTCTTTTAGTACTAAAATCCACTTCCGGGGCTGGTGCACGAAAATTGTGATTCACACTTTTCACATCTCCGCACAACTAACCAGCAAGTGCACTGGGTCGTCCAAGTAATAAACCTTACGTGAGTAAGGGTCGATCCCACGGAGATTGTCAGCTTGAAGCAAGCTATGGTCATCTTGTAAATCTCAGTCAGGAGGATCCAAATGGTTATGAGGTTTTGATAATTAGAATATAAATAAAACAGAAAATAAGATAAAGTTACTTATGTAATTCATTGGTGGGAATTTCAGATAAGCGTATGGAGATGCTTTGTTGCTTCTGAACCTCTGCTTTCCTATTGCCTTCTTCCAACCATGCGTTACCTCCTTCCATGGCAAGCTGTAGGATCCTCTCAGTGAAAATGATCCTCTACGGTTTCTGCATGGCTAATCAACTGTCGGATTTTCCGTCTCGGATGAAAAATACCAGGTACAGCTACCGCATGGCTAATCATCTGTCGGTTCTTGCTAGCATCAGAATAGAATCCACTGATCCTTTTGCACACTCACTTGCGCCCAACATTCGCAGGTTTGAAGCTCGTCACAGTCATTCCTTCCCAGATCCTACTCGGAATACCACAGACAAGGTTTAGACTTTTCGGATCCTAGGAATGCAGCCAATTGTTCTAGCCTATACCATGAAGATACTAATCTCACAGACTCGGTCCGTGTATTAGATACCCAAGAGAATATGCTCCGGCTGTCGTCCAATGACTACGTTGAACATCATGTAGACCGTTTGTGGTTATCAGGCACACGGATCTTGGATAAGCGAGTAACGAAGATAGTGAGTGATTGTCACGGGCCACCCTTTCATTCTGACTTAACTGAATTAAGTACGAGAGTATATCTTGGAGAAGAAGTAGGCGTGAATTGAATTGAAAAATAATAGTACTTGCATTAATTCATGAAGAATAGCAGAGCTCCACACCTTAATCTCTGGGGTGTAGAAACTCCACCGTTGAAAATACATAAGTGAAAAAGGTCTAGGCATGGCCGAATGGCCAGCCCCCAAACGTGAACAATGGTCTCAAAGATCAAAGTGATCAAAAGATATTCCAAAGATGTAAAATAAATCTCTAAAAGTAGTTTTTATACTAAACTAGTAACCTATGTTTACAGAAAATGAGTAACTAAGTGCTGATTGTGCAGAAATCCACTTCCGGGGCCCACTTGGTATGTGCTTGGGCTGAGCATTGAGCTTTACATGTGCATAGGCTGTTCCTGGAGTTAAACGCCAGCTTTGGTGCCAGTTTGGGCGTTTAACTCCAATTTTGGTGCCAGTTTGGGTGTTTTACGCCAAGATGTTTTAGGCTGGCTTTGGATGCCAGTTTGGGCCATCAAATCTCGAGCAAAGTATGAACTATTATATATTGCTGGAAAGCCCAGGATGTCTACTTTCCAACGCAATTGAGAGCGCGCCAATTGGGTATCTGTAACGCCAGAAAATCTACTTCAAGTGCAGCAGGATCAGAATCCAACAGCATCTGCAGTCCTTTTTCAGCCTATGAATCAGATTTTTGCTCAGGTCCCTCAATTTCAGCCAGAAAATACCTGAAATCATAGAAAAATACACAAAATCATAGTAAAGTCCAGAAATATGATTTTTGAATAAAAACTAATAGAAATATAATAAAAAATAACTAAAACATACTAAAAACTATGTAAAAACAATGCCAAAAAGGGTATAAATTATCCGCTCATCACAACACCAAACTTAAATTGTTGCTTGTCCCCAAGCAACTAAAAATAAAATAGGATGAAAAGAAGAGAATATACAATGAATTCCAAACTTATCAATGAAGATTAGCTTCAATTAGATGAGCGGGACTTGTAGCCTTTTTGCTTCTGAACAATTTTGGCATATCACTTTATCCTTTGAAGTTTAGAATGATTGGCATCTATAGGAACTCAGAATTTAGATAATGTTATTGATTCTCCTAGTTCAGTATGTTGATTCTTGAACACAGCTACTTTATGAGTCTTGGCCGTGACCCTAAGCACTTTGTTTTCCAGTATTACCACCAGATACATAAATGCCACAGACACATAACTGGGTGAACCTTTTCAAATTGTGACTCAGCTTTGCTAGAGTCCCCAGTTAGAGGTGCCCAGAGCTCTTAAGCACACTCTTTTTGCTTTGGACCACGACTTTAACCGCTCAGTCTCAAGCTTTTCACTTGACACCTTCACGCCACAAGCACATGGTTAGGGATAGCTTAATTTAGCCACTTAGGCCAGGATTTTATTCCTGTGGGCCTCCTATCCATTAATGCTCAAAGCCTTGGATCCTTTTTACCCTTGCCTTTTGGTTTAAAGGGCTATTGGCTTTTTCTGCTTGCTTTTTCTTTTTCTTTCTTCTTTTTTTTCGCCACATTTTTTTTTCATATTTTTTTCGCAAGCTTTGTCTATTCACTGCTTTTTCTTGCTTCAAGAATCAATTTTATGATTTTTTCAGATTATCAATAACATTTCTCTTTTTCCATTATTCTTTCAAGAGCCAACAATTTTAATATTCATATACAACAAATTCAAAAATATGCACTGTTCAAGCATTCATTCAGAAAACAAAAAGTATTGTCACCACATAAAAAATAATTAAACTAATTTCAAGATAGAATTCGAAACCATGCACTTCTTGTTCTTTTGCAATTAAAAATATTTTTCATTTAAGAAAGGTGAAGGATTCATAGGACATTCATAGATTTAAGACATAGACACTAGACACTAATGATCATGTAATAAAGACACAAACATAGACAAAACATAAAGCATATATTTCGAAAAACACGAAAATAAGAACCAGGAAATTAAAGAACGGATCCACCTTAGTGATGGCGGCTAGTTCTTCCTCTTGAAGATCTTATGGAGTGCTTGAGCTCCTCTATGTCTTTTCCTTGCCTTTGTTGCTCCTCCCTCATGGCTCTTTGGTCTTCTCTAATTTCATGGAGGAGGATGGAATGCTCTTGGTGCTCCAACCTTAGTTGCCCCATGTTGGAACTCAATTCTCCTAAGGAGGTGTTGATTTGCTCCCAATAGTTTTGTGGAGAAAAGTGCATCCCTTGAGGCATCTCAGGGATTTCTTGATGAGGAACTTCCTCATGCTCTTGTTGAGGTCCATGAGTGGGCTCTCTTGTTTGCTCCATCCTTTTCTTAGTGATGGGCTTGTCTCCTTCAATAAGAATGTCTTCCTCTATGAC
This sequence comes from Arachis ipaensis, assembly GCF_000816755.2. NCBI lineage: Eukaryota > Viridiplantae > Streptophyta > Magnoliopsida > Fabales > Fabaceae > Arachis > Arachis ipaensis. The sequence goes on along the minus strand of NC_029787.2, from coordinate 92,392,510 downwards.
AATTCTAGCTGAATTGCATAGGGTACAAATGAGATGAGAGAAGGCTAACCTTGCCAAAGTAGAGGGCTTGTCCGCTACCTTATAGAGTTCTAGGGATATGATCTCATAAACTTCTACTTCCTCTCCATTCATGATGCTATGGATCATGATAGCCCCGGTCTATTATAACTTCAGACTAGTTGCTAGTAGGAATGATAGAGCGTTGGATGAACTCCAACCATCCCCTAGCCACGGGTTTAAGGTCAAGCCTTCTTAGTTGAACCGGCTTGCCTCTTGAGTCTCTCTTCCATTGAGCTCCTTCCACACAGATGTACACAAGGACTTGGTCTAACCTTTGATCAAAGTTGACCCTTCTAGTGAAAGGGTGAGGATCTCCTTGCATCATTGGCAAGTTGAATGCCAACCTCACATTTTTCAGACTAAAATCCAAGTAATTCCCCCGAAATATTGTGAGCCAATTCTTTGGGTTCGAGTTCATACTTTGGTCATGGTTCCTAGTGATCCATGCATTAGCATAGAACTCTTGAACCATTAAGATTCCGACTTGTTGGATTGGGTTGGTGAGAGTTTTCCAACCTCTTCTTTGAATCTCATGTCGGATCTCTGGATATTCACTCTTTTTGAGCTTGAAGGGGACCTCGAGAATCACCTTTTTCTTGGCCACAACTTCATTGAAGTGGTCTTGATGGAGCTTTGAGATGAATCTCTCCATCTCCCATGACTCGGAGGTGGAAGCAATTGCCTTCCCTTTTCTCTTTCTAGAGGTTTCTCCAACCTTAGGTGCCATTAGTGGTTATAGAAAAATAGAAAAGCAGAGCTTTTTCCACACCAAACTTAAAAGGTTTTCTCGTCCTTGAGCAAAAGAAGAAAGAAAGAAGTAGAAGAAGAAAAAATGGAGGAGATGGAGGGTAGTGAAGGTTTCGGCCAAGGGGGTAGTAGTGTGTATGATGTATGAAATTGAAGGTAGTAATGAGGGGTATTTATAAGGTAGGAGATAGGGGGAATTCGGTCATGAAGGGGTGGGTTTGGGAGGGAAATGCTTTGAATTTGAATGGTGAGGTAGGTGGGGTTTATGATGGATGGATGTGAGTGGTGAAGAGATTATGGAGGAGAAGGTAAGATTTGATAGGTGAAGGGTATTTGGGGTAGAGTTATTGATGGGATTGGTCAAGGGTATTGGGGGAAGAGTGTTATGGAAAGGTGTGAAGAGGAGAGAAGAAGAGGTGGGGTAGGGGGATCCTGTGGGGTCCACAGATCCTGAGGTGTCAAGAAATTTTGCTCCCTGCACTATTCTGGCATTCAAACGCCCACTGTGTGCCAATTCTGGTGTTTAACGCCAGCTCTTCTACCTTTCCTGGCGTTAATTCTGCTACCTTTCCTGGCGTTAAACGCCAGTTTACTGCCCCTTTCTGGCGTTTAACGCCAGCCAGACGCCAGACACCCCTTTCTGGCATTAAACGCCCAGAGTGCTGCCCATTCTGGCATTTAACGCCCAGAATGCTTCCAGGCTGGGCGTTAAACGCCCATTCTGCTATCCTTACTGGCGTTTAAACGCCAGTAAGTCTGTCCTCTAGGATGTGATATTTTTTATGCTGTTTTTTATTTTGCTTTAATTCTGCAGTTATTTTTATGACTTCACATGATCATCAACCTAAAAAAATATAAAATAACAATGGAAAATAAATAAATATAATTAAATAACATTGGGTTGCCTCCCAACAAGCACTTCTTTAATGTCAATAGCTTGACAGTGAGCTCTTGGAGAGCTTCATAGAGACTCAGAGCGTGATGATGGCCTCCCAACACCAAACTTAGAAGTTGAGTGTGGGGGCTTTGTTTTACTCTGTACTGAGAGAAGCCTCTCATGCTTCCTCTCCATGGTTACGGAAGAAGATCCTTGAGCTTTAAGCACAAGGTAGTCCTCATTCAATTTAAGAACTAACTCTCCTCTGTCCACATCAATCACAGCTCTTGCTGTGGCTAGGAAGGGTCTTCCAAGGATGATGGATTCATCTTCATCCTTCCCAGTGTCTAGGATTATGAAATCAGCAGGGATGTAAAAGCCTTCAACCTTCACTAAGACATCCTCTACAAGTCCATAAGCCTATTTTCTTGAATTGTCTGCCATCTCTAGTGAGATTCTTGCATCTTGTAACTCAAAGATCCCTAGTTTCTCCATTACAGAGAGTGGCATGAAGTTTATACTTGAACCAAGGTCACACAGAGCCTTCTTAAAGGTCATGGTGCCTATGATGCAAGGTATTAAGAACTTTTCGGGATCCGGTTTCTTCTAAGGTAATTTCTGTTGAACAAAGGTATTTAGTTCATTGATGAGCAATGGAGGTTCATCCTCCCAAGTCTCATTACCAAATAACTTGGCATTCATCTTCATGATTGCTCCTAGATACTGAGCAACTTGCTCTTCAATAATATCTTCATCCTCTTCTGAGGAAGAATACTTATCAGAGCTCATGAATGGCAACAGTAAGTTCAGTGGAATCTCTATGGTCTCTATATGAGCCTCAGATTCCTTTGGTTCCTCATTAGGGAACTCCTTAATGGCCAGTGAACGTCCCTTGAGGTCTTCCTCATTGGAAATCACTGCCTTTTGACTCCCTTCAGGTTCGGCCATGTTGGACGTGTTTATGGCCTTGCACTCTTTTTGGATTCTCTTATGTATTGCTTGGGAGAATTACTTGGGAGAGTACTAGGAGGAGTTTCAGTCACTCTTTTACTCAGTTGACACACTTGTGCCTCTAAATTTCTAATGGAGGACATTGTTTCAGTCATGAAACTGAGAGTGGTCTTAGATAGATCAAAGACTATGGTTGCCAAGTCAGAGTGGCTCTGCTTAGAATTCTCTGTCTGTTGCTCAGAAGATGATGGAAAAGGCTTGCTTTTGCCAAACCTATTTCTCCCACCATTATTATTGAAGCCTTGATTAGGCTTTTGTTGATCCTTCCATGAGAAATTAGGATGATTCCTCCATGAAGGATTATAGGTGTTTCCATAGGATTCTCCCATGTAATTCACCTCTTCCATTGCAGGATTCTCAGGGTCATAAGCTTCTCCTTCAGGGGAGGCTTCTTTAGTACTGCCGGATGTAGCTTGCATTCCAATCAGACTCTGAGAAATTATATTGACTTGCTGAGTCAATATTTTATTCTGAGCCAATATTGCATTCAGAGTATCAATCTCAAGAACTCCTTTCTTCTGAGTTGTCCCATTATTCACAGGATTTCTTTCAGAAGTATACATGAACTGGTTATTTGCAACCATCTCAATGAGTTCCTGGGCTTCTGCAGGCGTCTTTTTCAGATGAAGAGATCCACCAGCAGAGTGATCCAATGACATCTTGGACAATTCAGACAGACCATCATAGAATATCCATAAGATGCTCCATTCTGAAAGCATGTCAGAAGGACACCTTCTGATCAATTGCTTGTATCTTTCCCAAGCTTCATAGAGGGATTCACCTTCCTTCTGTCTGAAGGTTTGGAATTTCACTCTAAGCTTGCTCAACTTTTGAGGTGGAAAGAATTTGGCCAAAAAATCATTGATCAACTTTTCCCAAGAGTTTAGGCTTTCTTTAGGTTGTGAGTCCAACCATGTCTTAGCTCTGTCTCTTACAGCAAAGGGGAAAAGCATAAGTCTGTAGACCTCAGGATTAACCCCATTGGTCTTAACAGTATCACAGATTTGCAAGAATTCAGCTAAGAATTGATGAGGATCTTCCAATGGAAGTCCATGAAACTTGCAATTCTGCTGCAATAGAGAAACTAATTGAGGCTTAAGCTCAAAGTTGGTTGCTCCAATTGCAGGAATTGAGATGCTTCTTCCATAGAAATCAGAAGTGGGTGCAACAAAGTCACCAAGCATCTTCCTTGCATCTCCACCATTATTATTATTTATGGCTGCCATCTCTACTTCTTTTTCAAAAATTTCTGTTAGATCCTCTCCAGAGTTTTGTGCTTTAGCTTCTCTTAGCTTCCTCTTTAGAGTCCTTTTAGGTTCCGGATCAGCTTCAACAAGAATGTTCTTATCCTTGTTCCTACTCATATGAAAAAGAAGAGAACAGAAAAGAAGAAGAATCTTTTATGTCACAGTATAGAGATTCCTTTATGTGAGTAGACGAATAGAAGAATAGAATAAGGGAGAAGAAGAATTCGAACACAGAGAGAGGGAGAGGGTTCGAATTATAAGAAGAAGAGAAGTGTTAGTAAATAAATAAATAAATAGAAAGAGATGAGAGAGAGAGTATTCGAAAATTAATTCAAAAGAAAATAAAAATATTTTTGTTTTTATTTTAATTATTAGCTAGAATTCAAAATTTAAGAGAGAAAATAAATTAAAATTAGAATTTAAAACAATTAGTTAATTAAAAAGAATTTTGAAAAAGTTGTTAGTTAATTTTCGAAAGTGATGAGAGAGAAAAGTAGTTAGGTGGTTTTGAAAAAGATAAGAAATAGTAAACTTTTTAAACTTAAAACAAACAAATCAAGTGGTTAAAATTAATTTTGAAAAGATAAGAAGTTAGAAAAGATTTTGAAACTAAATGTTGAGAAAGATATGATTGAAATTCATTTTGAAAAAGATTTGAAAAGGAAATTAAAAAGATTTGATTTTTGAAATTAAAGTTGATTACTTGACTAACAAGAAACTAAAAGATATGATTCTAGAATTTAAAGATTAAACTTTTCTTAATAGGCAAGTAACAACTTGAAATTTTTGACTCAAAACATTAAATGTTAGCAATTAATTCGAAAATATGAAATAAAAATAAGAAAAAAGATTTTGAAAATTTATTTAAGAAAGAATTCGAAAATATTAAAAGAAATTTGAAAAAGATTTGATTTTGAAGAAGATTTTAAAAGATAGAATTTTTAAATTGAAATTTTGACTTGACTAACAAGAAACAACTAAATTTTAAAACTTTTTGACTAAATCAATCTAAAATTTCGAAAATTATGAGTAAAATAAGAGAAAGATATTATTTTTTATTTTTGAAATTTTAATAAGGAGAGAGAAAAACACAAAATGACACAAAACATAAAAGTTTAAGATCAAAACAAAAAATACATGCAAGAACACTTTGAATGTCAAGATGAACACCAAGAACACTTTGAAGATCATGATAAACATTAAGAACATATTTTTGAAAATTTTTAAGAAAAGAAAGACATGCAAGACACCAAACTTAAAAATTTTTAAACTTTAGACACTAGTAATTCAAAAATGCATATGAAAAACAAGAAAAGACACAAAACAAGAAAGATTAAAGATCAAACCAGGAAAATCATCAAGAATAACTTGAAGATCTATGAAGAACACATGATGAATTTTCGAAAATTTTAAGAAAATTAAAAAAAATGTAATTGACACCAAACTTAGAATAAATGACCATTTGTACCCATAAAAGATGAAAACGCTGACATATGTACCCATATTAAATCGAAACTAAACTTGTACCCACGCAAGATGCCCTCCGTGTGACAAAAGTACCCTGTCTTTAGAGGGTTGGAGTGCCACGTAGGGTACTTTTGTCACACAGACGGCATCTTGCGTGGGTACAAGTTTAGTTTTGATCTGATGTGGGTACATATGTCAGCGTTTTCATCTTTTATGGGTACAAATGGTCATTTATTCCCAAACTTAAAATTTGACACTAGACTCAAACAAGAAACACAAAATATTTTTGGTTTTTATGATTTTATTAATTTTTTTGTATTTTTCAAAAATTATTTTGGAAAAAGAAAATAAAGACATTCGAAATTTTTAATAAGAATTCCAGGAATCGTGCAATGTTAGTCTAAAGTTTCGGTCCAATAGAATTAGACATGGCCAAATGGCCAACCAAGGTTCAGCAAAGCATTACATACAACAGCCAAATTGATAGGAATCCAAAGGCTCTTGCAAAGATAAGTGGAAACCTCGGTCCAAAAGATTAGACATGGCTTAACAGCCAGCCAGGCTTCAACATATCTTATGAAACTCTAGAATTCATTCTTAAAAATTCTTAAGAACATAATATTTTTAAATTTTTTTATTTATATTTTTTTTTGAATTTTTCAAAAATAAAAATAAAAAGCTTAAACATAAAATAAAATTACCCAATCTAAGCAAAAAGATGAACCGTCAGTTGTCCAAACTCGAACAATCCCTGGAAACGGTGCCAAAAACTTGGTGCACGGAAATCATGATTCACACTTTTCACATCTCCGCACAACTAACCAGCAAGTGCACTGGGTCGTCCAAGTAATAAACCTTACATGAGTAAGGGTTGATCCCACGGAGATTGTCGACTTGAAGCAAGCTATGGTCATCTTGTAAATCTCAGTCAAGCGGATCCAAATGGTTATGAGGTTTTGATAATTAGAATATAAATAAAACAAAAAATAAGATAAAGTTACTTATGTAATTCATTGGTGTGAATTTCAGATAAGCGTATAGAGATGCTTTGTTGCTTCTGAACCTCTGCTTTCCTATTGCCTTCTTCCAACCATGCATTACCTCCTTCCATGGCAAGCTGTAGGATTCTCTCAGTGAAAATGGTCCTCTACGATTTCTGCACGGCTAATGAACTGTCAGATTTCTTGTCTCGGATAAAAAATACCAGGTACAGCTATCGCATGGCTAATCATCTGTCAGTTCCTGATAGCGTCGGAATAGAATCCATTGATCCTTTTACGCACTGTCACTTGCGCCCAACATTCGCAGGTTTGAAGCTCGTTACAGTCATTCCTTCCCAGATCCTACTCAGAATACCACAGACAAGGTTTAGACTTTTCGGATCCCAGGAATACTGCCAATTGTTCTAGCCTATACCACGAAGATACTAATCTCACGGACTAGGTCCGTGTATTAGATACCCAAGAGAATATACTCCGGCTGTCGTTCAATGACTATGTTGAACATCATGTAGACCGCTTGTGGTTGTCAGGCACGCGGATCTTGGCTAAGCGAGTAACGAAGATAGTGAGTGATTGTCACGGGTCACCCCTTCATTCTGACTTAACTAAATTAAGTACGAGAGTATATCTTGGAGAAGAAGTAGGCATGAATTGAATAGAAAAACAATAGTACTTGCATTAATTCATGAAGAACAGCAGAGCTCCACACCTTAATCTATGGGGTGTAGAAACTCCACCGTTGAAAATACATAAGTGAAAAAGGTTTAGGCATGGCCGAATGGCCAGCCCCCAAATGTGAACAATGGTCTCAAAGATCAAAGTGATCAAAATATATTCCAAAGATGTAAAATAAATCTCTAAAAGTAGTTTTTATACTAAACTAGTAACCTAGGTTTACAGAAAATGAGTAACTAAGTGCAGATAGTGCAGAAATCCACTTTCGGGGCCCACTTGGTGTGTGCTTGGGCTGAGCATTGAGCTTTACACGTGCATAGGCTGTTTCTGGTGTTAACGCCAGCTTTGGTGCCAGTTTGGGCGTTTAACTCCAATTCTGGTGCCAGTTTGGGCGTTTTACGCCAAGATGTTTTAGGCTGACTTTGGACGCCAGTTTGGGCCATCAAATCTCGGGCAAAATATAGACTATTATATATTACTGAAAAGCCCAGAATGTCCACTTTCCATCGCAATTGAGAGCGCGCCAATTGGATATCTGTAACTCCAGAAAATCTACTTCGAGTGCAGCAGGGTCAGAATCCAACAGCATCTGCAGTCCTTTTTCAGCCTCTGAATAAGATTTTTGCTCAGGTCCCTCAATTTCAGCCAGAAAATACATGAAATCACAGAAAAACATAAAAACTCATAGTAAAGTCCAGAAATGTGATTTTTAAATAAAAACTAATAGAAATATAATAAAAAGTAACTAAAATATACTAAAAACTATGTAAAAATAATGCCAAAAAAGGTATAAATTATCTGCATGCTAGGAGTCCTCTAGGGCCTTGAACGCTGGCTAGAGGGTCCTCTATGGGCATTTGGACGCTGGTCTCTTCTCCTTGGGCGCTGGATGCCTGGAAGGGGGGCAGGAGGCTGGCATTGGATTCCAATCTTGGGCCTTCTAATCTGAAGCAAAGTATAGACTATTATATATTAGGTCAGATCCCGACAGCATCTACAGTGCTTTCTCTGTCTCTGAATCAGACTTTTGCTCCAACTCCTCAATTTTAGCCAGAAAATACCTGAACTTGCATAAAAAGACAAAAACTCAAAGTAGAATCCAAAAATGTGAATTTTGCACTAAAACCTATGAAAACTTAATAAAACTTAAACAAAACATGCTAAAAACTATATGAAAATGATGTCAAAAGGCGTATAAAATATCCGCTCATCACAACGCCAAACTTAAACTGTTGCTTGTCCCCAAGCAACTAAAAAAACAGTAGGATAAAAGGAAGAGTAAGATACAATTAATTTTCAGAGTTTCTAATGAAGCTTAGTTTTAATTAGATGAGCGGGACTTAGTAGCTTTTTGTTTCTGAATAGTTTTGGCATCTCACTATCCATTGGAACTCAGAAGTGTTGGTCACTTTAGGAACTTAGAATCCAGATGATATTATTGACTCTCCTAGTTCAGTTCTCTTTGATTCTTGAACATAGCTTTCAGAGTCTTGGCCGTGACCCTAAGCACTTTGTTTTCCAGTATTACCACCGGATACGTAAATACCACAGACACTTTAACTGGGTGAACCCCTTAGGATTGTGATTTAGCTTTGCTAGAATCCCTAGATAGAGGTGTCCAGAGTTTTTAAGCACACTCTTTTTTGCTTTGGACCACAACTTTAACTGTTCAGTCTCAAGCTTTTCACTTGACACCTTTACACGACAAGCTCATGGTTAGGGATAGGTTGGTTGAGCTGCTTAGGCCAGGATTTTATTCCTTGTAGGCCCTTCTAACAATTGATGCTCAAAGCCTTGGATCCTTTTACCCTTGTCTTTTGGTTTAAATGGTTACTGGCTTTTTGCTCTTGCCTTTTAGTTTAAAGAGTTATTGGCTTTTTCTACTTTTTTATTTATTTATTTTTTCGCCTGCATAATTTTTTTTCTTTTGCAACATGTTTTTTCTTTTTCTTTTTGCTGCTTTTTCTTGCTTCAAGAATCAATTTATTTAGAGTTTTCAGAATACCAATAATACTTTTCCTTTTTTCATCATTCTTTCAAGAGCCAACATTCTAAAATTCCAACTTCAAATATGCACTGTTGGTGCACGAAATTGTGATCACACTTTTCACAACTCCGTACAACTAACCAGCAAGTGCACTGGGTCGTCCAAATAATACCTTACGTGAGTAAGGGTCGATCCCACGGAGATTGTCAGCTTGAAGCAAGCTATGGTCATCCTGTAAATCTTAGTCAGGCGGATTCAAATGGTTATGAGGTTTTGATAATTAAAAGATAAATAAAACATAAAATAAAATAAAGATACTTATGTAATTCATTGGTGGGAATTTTAGATAAGCGTTTGGAGATGCTTTGTTACTTTTGAACCTCTGCTTTCATATTGTCTTCATCCAACCATGCGTGCTCCCTTCCATGGCAAGCTGTATGATCCTCTCGGATGAAAAATACCAGGTACGGTTTCTGCACGACTAATCAACTGTCAGATTTTTCGTCTCGGATGAAAAATACCAGGTACAGCTACCGCACGACTAATCATCTGTCGGTTCTCATTAGCATCGAAATAGGATCTCTCTATCCTTTTGCACACTGTCACTGCACCCAACATTCACGAGTTTGAAGCTCGTCACAGTCATCCCTTCCCGGATCCTACTTGAAATACCACAGACAAGGTTTAGACTTTCCGGATCTCAGGAATGCTGCCAATTGGTTCTAGCCTATACCACGAAGGTTCTAACCTCCAGAATCGGTCTCTGGATTAGAAATCCAAGAGAATATACTCTGGCTGTCGTCCAATGACTACGTTGAACATCATGTAGACCGCTTGTGGTTGTCAGGCACGCGGATCTTGGCTAAGCGAGTAACGAAGATAGTGGGTGATTGTCACGGGTCACCCCTTCATTCTGACTTAACTGAATTAAGTGCGAGAGTATATCTTGGAGAAGAAGTAAGCGTGAATTGAAAGAGAAACAATAGTACTTGCATTAATTCATGAAGAACAGCAGAGCTCCATACCTTAATCTATGAGGTGTAGAAACTCCACCGTAGAAAATACATAAGAGAAGAAGGTCTAGGCATGGCCGTATGGCCAGCCTCCCAAATGTAATATCAAAGTCCAAAAGTATAATAGATGATAATAGATTCGAATACAATAGTAAAAAGTGCTATTTATACTAAACTAGTTACTAGGGATTACAGAAAATAAGTAACTAAGTACAACTAGTGCAGAAATCCACTTTCGGGGCCCACTTGGTGAGTGTTTGGGCTGAGCTTTGAAGCTTTCACGTGCATAGGCCATTCTTGGAGTTAAATGCCAGCTTGGATGCCAGTTTGGGTGTTTAACTCCAGCTTTGGTGCCCGTTCTGGCGTTTTACGCTAGAAAAGGGTCTCTGGCTGGCGTTTAGACGCCAGTTTGGGCCATCAAATCTCGGGAAAAGTATGGACTATTATCAATTGCTGGAAAGCCCAAGATGTCTACTTTCCAACGCAATTAAGAGCGTGCCAATTGGGCTTCTATAGCTCCAGAAAATCCATTTCACGTGCAGGAGGGTCAGAATCCAACAGCATCTGCAGTCCTTTCTCAGCCTCTGAATCAGACTTTTGCTCAGGTCCCTCAATTTCAGCCGGAAAATACCTAAAATTACAGAAAAATACACAAACTCATAGTAAAGTCTAGAAATGTGATTTTTGCATAAAAACTAATAAAAATATAATAAAAATTAACTAAAACATACTAAAAACTATGTAAAAACAAAGCCAAAAAGGGTATAAATTATCCGCTCATCACAACACCAAACTTAAATTGTTGCTTGTCCCCAAGAAACTAAAAACAAAATAGGATAAAAATAAGAGAAAATACAATAAATCTCAAAAATATCAATGAAGATTAGTTTCAATTAGATGAGCAGGACTAGTAGCTTTTTGCTTCTGAATAGTTTTGGCATCTCACTTTATCCTTTGAAGTTCAGAATGATTGGCATCTATAGGAACTCAGAATTCAGATAGTGTTATTAATTCTCCTAGTTCAGTATGTTGATTCTTGAACACAGCTACTTTATGAGTCTTGGTCGTGACCCTAAGCACTTTATTTTTCAATATTACCACCGGATACATAAATGCCACAGACACATAACTGGGTGAACCTTTTCAGATTGTGACTCAGCTTTGCTAGAGTCCCCAGTTAGAGGTGCCCAGAGCTCTTAAGCACACTCTTTTTGCTTTGGACCATGACTTTAACCGCTCAGTCTCAAGCTTTTTACTTGACACCTTCACGCCATAAGCACATGGTTAGGGACAACTTGATTTAGCCGCTTAGGCCAGGATTTTATTCCTTTAGGCCCTCCTATCCATTAATGCTCAAAGCCTTGGATCCTTTTTACCCTTGCCTTTTGGTTCAAAGGGTTATTGGCTTTTTCTGCTTGCTTTTTCTTTTTCTTTCTTTTTTCTTTATTTTTTGCCATTTTTTCGCAAGCTTTGTGTTTTTCACTGCTTTTTCTTGCTTCAAGAATCAATTTTATGATTTTTCAGATTATCAATAACATTTCTCTTTTTTCATTATTCTTTCAAGAGCCAACAATCTTAACAATCATAAACACCACTATAAAAAATATGCACTGTTCAAGCATTCATTCAGAAAACAAAAAGTATTGCCACCACATCAAAATAATTAAACTATTTTCGAGATAAATTTTGAAATTCATGTACCTCTTTTTCTTTTTCAGAAAACATTTTTCATTTAAGAAAGGTGAAGGATTCATAGGACATTCATAGCTTTAAGACATAGACACTAAATACTAATGATCATGTAATAAAGACAAAAAACATAGACAAAACATAAAGCATAAAAATTGAAAAACAGAAAAATAAGAACAAGGAAATTAAAGAACGGGTCCACCTTAGTGACGGCGGCTAGTTCTTCCTCTTGAAGATCCTATGGAGTGCTTGAGCTCCTCTATGTCTCTTCCTTGCCTTTGTTGCTCCTCTCTCATGGCCTTTTGGTCCTCTCTGATTTCATGGAGGATAATGGAGTGCTCTTGGTGCTCCATCCTTAGTTGCTCCATGTTGGAACTCAAATCTCCTAAAGAGGTGTTGAGTTGCTCCCAATAGTTATGTGGAGAAAAATACATCCTTTGAGGCATCTCAGGGATTTTTTGATGAGGAATCTTCTCATGCTCTTGTTGAGGTCCATGAGTGAGCTCTCTTGTTTGCTCCATCCTCTTTTTAGTGATGGGTTTGTCCTCTTCAATGAGGATGTCTTCCTCTATGACAATTCCAGTTGAATTACATAGGTTACAGATGAGATGAGGGAAGGCTAACCTTGCCAAAGTGGAGGGCTTGTCTGCCACCTTGTAGAGTTCTAGAGGTATGATCTCATGAACTTCTACTTTCTCTCCATTCATGATAATATGGATCATGATAGCCTGGTCTATTGTAACTTCAGACCGGTTGCTAGTAGGAATGATAGAGCGTTGGATGAACTCCAACCATCCCCTAGCCACGGGTTTGAGGTCAGGCCTTCTCAATTGAACCGGCTTGCCTTTTGAGTCTCTCTTCCATTGTGCTCCTTCCGCACAAATGTCTGTGAGAACTTGGTCCAACCTTTTATCAAAGTTGACTCTTCTAGTGAAAGGATGAGAATCTCCTCTCATTATTGGCAAGTTGAATGCCAACCTCACAGTTTCCGGACTGAAATCCAAGTATTTCCCCCGAACCATTGTGAGCCAATTCTTTGGGTTCGGGTTCACACTTTGATCATGGTTCTCAGTGATCCATGCATTAGCATAGAACTCTTGAACCATTAAGATTCCGACTTGTTGGATGGGGTTGGTGAGAGCTTCCCAACCTCTTCTTCAAACCTCACGTTGGATCTCCGGATATTCACTCTTTTTGAGCATGAAGGGGACTTCGGGAATCACCCTTTTTTTGGCCACAACTTCATAGAAGTGGTCTTGATGGACCTTTGAGATGAATCTCTCCATCTCCCATGACTCGGAGGTAGAAGCATTTGCCTTCCCTTTCCTCTTTCTAGAGGTTTCTCCGGCCTTAGGTGCCATTAATGGTTATGAAAAAATAAAAACCAGAGCTTTTTTCCACACCAAACTTAAAAGGTTTGCTCGTCCTTGAGCAAAAGAAGAAAGAAAGGAGGAGAATAAGAAGAAATAGAGGAAATGGAGGGGTATTTTGGATTCAGCCAAGGGGTGTTGAAGTGTTTATGATGTGTGAAATTGAAGGAGGTAAGGATGGGTATTTATAGGGTAAGAGAGAGAGAGGGAAGTCGTGTATGAAGGGGTTAGGTTTGGGAGGGAAATATTTTGAATTTGAATGGTGAAGTAGGTGGGGTTTTTCGATGGATGGATGTGAGTGGTGAAAAGATTTTGGGGAAGAGGGTAGGACTTGATAGGTGAATGGTATTTGGGAAATAGTGTTATGGAGAGGTGTGAAGAGGAGAGAGAGTGAGTTGGGGTAGGTGGAGATCCTGTGGGGTCCACAGATCCTGAGGTGTCAAAGAATTCTGCTTCTTGCATCTTTCTGGTATTTAAATGCCCTCTGTGTGCCAATTCTGGCATTTAACGCTAACTCTGCTATCTTTTCTGGCGTTAAACGCCAGGCTGATGCCCCTTTTTGGCGTTTAACGCCAACCAGACACCCTTTTTTGGCATTAAACGCCAGTCTGTCTGCCAATTCTGGCGTTTAACGCCAGCCAAACACCAGACACCCTTTTCTGGCATTAAACGCCAGTCTGTCTGCCAATTCTGGCATTTAACACCCAGAATGCTGCCAGACTGGGCATTAAACGTCCATTCTGCTATCCTTACTGGCGTTTAAACGCCAGTAAGCCTATCCTCCAGGGTGTGCTATTTTTGATTCTGTTTTTGATTTCGCTTTAATTCTGCAGCTATTTTTGTGACTTCACATGATCATCTACCTAAAGGAAACGTAACATGACAATAGAAAAATATGTCTATAATAAATATAATTAAATAACATTGGGTTGCCTCCCAATAAGCGCTTCTTTAATGTCAATAGCTTGACAGTGAGCTCTTAGAGAGCTTCACAGAGACTCAGAGCTTAATGATGGCCTCCCAACACCAAACTTAGAAGTTGAGTGTGGGGCTCTGTTTCACTCTGTATTGAGAGAATTGGATGAAGCTTTTCATGCTTCTTTTCCATGTTTACAGAAGGAGATCCTTGAGCCTTAAACACAAGGTAATCCTCATTCAATTGAAGGACTAACTCTCCTCTGTCCACATCAATCACAGCCCTTGCTGTGGCTAGAAAGGGTCTTCCAAGGATGATGGATTCATCCTCATCCTTCCCAATGTCTAGGATTATGAAGTCAGCAGGGAAGTACAAGCATTCAACCTTCACTAAGACATCCTCTACAACTCCATAAGCCTGTTTCGTTGATTTGTCTGCCATCTCTAATGAGATTCTTACAGCTTATACCTCAAAGATCCCTAGTTTCTCCATTACAGAGAGTGGCATGAGGTTTATTCCTGACCCCAAGTCATACAGAGCCTTCTCAAAGGTCATGGTGCCTATGGTACAAGGTATTAAGAACCTTTTTGTCTTCTGAATCTCTGCTTTCCTACTGTCATCTTCTTCACGCACGCAAGGCTCCTTCCATGGCAAGCTGTATGTTGGTGGATCACCATTGTCAATGGCTACCATCCGTTCTCTCAGTGAAAAAGGTCTATGTGCATGGCTAATCATTTGTCGGTTCTCACTTGTGATGGAATAGGATCCATTGATCCTTTTGTGTCTGTCACTATGCCCAACACTCGCGAGTTTGAAGCTCGTTATAGTTATCCCTTCCCGGATCCTACTCGGAATACCATAGACAAGGTTTAGACTTTCCAGATCTCAAGAATGCTGCCAATGGATTCTAGCTTATACCACGAAGACTCTGGTCTCACGGATCTGAAAGTTCTGTTGTCAGGAGAGGCGATCAGACTCATGACCCAGGAACCCAAGAGATACTCATTCAATCTAAGGTAGAACGAAGGTGGTTGCAGGCACGCGTTCATAGGTTAAGAATGGTGATGAGTGTCACGGATCATCACATTCATCATATTGAAGTGCGAATGGATATCTTAGATAGAAACAAGCGTGTTTGAATAGAAAACAGAAATAATTGCATTAATTC
The DNA here is from genome assembly GCF_000816755.2 of Arachis ipaensis. Classification (NCBI taxonomy): domain Eukaryota; kingdom Viridiplantae; phylum Streptophyta; class Magnoliopsida; order Fabales; family Fabaceae; genus Arachis; species Arachis ipaensis. The sequence continues at coordinate 92,377,282 of NC_029787.2, read as the reverse complement.
ATCGAGACACAGCAGAGCTCCTCACCCCCAACAATGGATTTTAGAGACTCATATTGTCAAAGATACAAAGTTCCGATCTAAAAATGTCATGAGATGCAAAATAAATCTCTAAAAGTTGTTTAAATACTAAACTAGTAACCTAGGTTTTTAGAAAATGAGTAAACTACGATAGATAGTGCAAAAATCCACTTTCGGGATCCACTTGGTGTGTGTTGGGGCTGAGACTTTGAGCTTTACACGTGCCTAGGCTGTTTCTGGAGTTAAACGCCAGGTTGTAACCTGTTTCTGGCGTTTAACGCCAGAATGGAACATGTTTACGTCATTTATCTTTGAGAAAAATATAAACTATTATATATTGATGGAAAGCCCTGGATGTCTACTTTCCAACGCAATTGAAAGCGCGCCAGTTGGTCTTTTGTAGCTCCAAAAAATCCATTTCGAGTGCAGGGAGGTCAGAATCCAACAGCATCTGCAGTCCTTTTTCAGCCTCTGAATCAGATTTTTGCTCAGGTCCCTCAATTTCAGCCAGAAAATACCTGAAATCATAGAAAAACATACAAACTCATAGTAAAGTCCAGAAATGTGAATTTTGAATAAAAAATAATAAAAATATACTAATAAGTAATTAAAACATGCTGAAAACTACTTAAAAACAATGCCAAAAAGCGTATAAATTATCCGCTCATCACAACACCAAACTTAAATTGTTGCTTGTCCCCAAGCAACTGAAAATCAAATAGGATAGAAAGAAGAGAATATACTATAAATTCCAAAATATTAATGAAACTTAGTTCCAATTAAATGAGCGGGACTAGTAGCTTTTTGCCTCTGAACAGTTTTGGCATCTCACTTTATCCTTTGAAGCTCAGAATGACTGGCATCTATAGGAACTCAGAATTTAGATAGTGTTATTGATTCTCCAAGTTCAATATGTTGATTCTTGAACACAGCTACTTTATGAGTCTTGGCCGTGGCCCTAAGCACTTTGTGTTCCAGTATTACCACCGGATACATAAATACCACAGACACATAACTGGGTGAACCTTTTTAGATTGTGACTCAGCTTTGCTAAAGTCCCCAATTAGAGGTGTCCAGAGTTCTTAAGCACACTCTTTTTGCTTTGGACCTCAACTTTAACCGCTCAGTCTCAAGTTTTTCACTTGACACCTTCACGCCACAAGCACATGGTTAGGGACAACTTGGTTTAGCCGCTTAGGCCAGGATTTTATTCCTTCGGGCCCTCCTATCCATTAATGCTCAAAGCCTTGGATCCTTTTTACCCTTGCCTTTTGGTTTAAAGAGCTTTTGGATTTTTCTGCTTGCTTTCTTTTTCTTTTATTTTTGCCATATTTTTTTTCGCAAGCTTTTCTCTATTCACTGTTTTTTCTTGCTTCAAGAATCATTTTTATGATTTTTCAGATTATCAACAACATTTCTCCTTTTTATCATTCTTTCAAGAGCCAACAATTTTAACATTCATAAACAACAAATTCAAAAGACATATGCACTGTTCAAGCATTCATTCAGAAAACAAAAAGTATTGTCACCACATAAGAATAATTAAACTAATTTCAAGGATGAATTTAAAATCATGTACTTCTTGTTCTTTTGTGATTAAAAGCATTTTTGATTTAAGAAAGGTGATGGATTCATAGGACCTTCATAACTTTAAGGCATAGACTCTAATATTTATTTATTATTTAATAGAAATAATATAAATTAGGCATAAAAGTAGACACTTAGTAATAAAAGAAAGGAAATTAAAGATATAAAGACAAATGACTCTAATTCTAATACTCATGTACTCTTAAAATGGATAAAAGGTTATCACAGAGTTAGGACTCAACAACCTTTATTTTAGGAGGTAGATGCCTCTTTAGTCTGTGGGGTGCTTGGTCCTTCAAGAGATAGCTTCTGGCGCTTCAGTTCCTTCAGTTCACGCCCTTGCTCTTCTTGTTCCCTAAGCAGTTTGCAGAGCATGCTGTTTTGATTTTGCTGTTCTTCCTTCAGTTGATCCATAGTTTCTTGCAACTTGGTGATAGATGCTTCTAGGCGCCCCTAGTATTCAATTTGAGGGATTTCCGGGAGGAACTCCTGTGCTCTTCTCTTGATGAGGTCGTCTGATGAGCGGACATTTTATACGCTTTTTGGAGTTAATTTCATGTAGTTTTTAGTGTGTTTTAGTTAATTTTTAGTTTATTTTCATTAGTTTTTAGGAAAAATTCATATTTCTGGACTTTACTATGAGTTGTATATTTTTCTGTAATTTCAGGTATTTTTCTGGCTGAAATTGAAGGAGCTGAGCAAAAATCTGATTCAGGCTGAAAAAGGACTGCTGATGCTGTTGGATTCTGACCTCCCTGCACTCAAAGTGGATTTTCTGGAGCTACAGAACTCGAAATGGCGTGCTTCTAATTGCGTTGGAAAGTAGACATCCAGGGCTTTCCAGAAATATATAATAGTCCATACTTTGCTCAAGGATAGACGACGTAAACTGGCGTTCAACGCCAGTTCTCTGCCCAATTCTGGCGTCCAGTGCCAGAAAAGGATTAAAAGCTGGAGTTCAACGCCAGAAATAGATCCAAACCTGGCGTTGAACGCCCAAAATGGCCTTACGCACGTGAATTACTTAAATCTCAGCCCCAGCACACACCAAGTGGGCCCCAGAAGTGGATCTCTATACCATCTGCTATAGTTTACTCATTTGTTGTAAACCTAGGCTACTAGTTTAGTATTTAAACAACTTTTAGAGACTTATTTTGTATCTCATGACATTTTAGATCTAAACTTTGTACTCTTTGACGGCATGAGTCTCTAAACTCCATTGTTGGGGGTGAGGAGCTCTGCTGTGTCTCGATGAATTAATGCAAGTATTTCTGTTTTCCATTCAAACACGCTTGTTCCTACCTAAGATGTTCATTCGCGCTTAACTGTGATGAAGGTGATGATCTGTGACACTCATCACCTTCCTCAACCCATGAACGTGTGCATGACAACCACCTCCGTTCTATATCCGATTGAATGAGTATCTCTTAGATCTCTTAATTAGAATCTTCGTGGTATAAGCTAGAACTGATGGCGGCATTCATGAGAATCCGGAAAGTCTAAACCTTGTCTGTGGTATTCCGAGTAGGATTTAATGATCGAATGACTGTGACGAGCTTTAAACTCGCGAGTTCTTGGCGTTAGTGACAGACGCAAAAGGATAAAGAATCCTATTCCAGTATGATCGAGAACCGACAGATGATTAGCTGTGCTGTGACAGAGCATGTGAGCATATTCTTCACTGAGAGGATGGGATGTAGCCATTGATGACGGTGACCTCCTACATACAGCTTGCCATGAGAGGACGTGCATGCGTGAATCAAAGACAAAGGCTTGCTGGTAAGTGGTACGCGTTGTGAAAAGTGTGATTCACAATTCGTGCACCAAGTTTTTGGCGTCGTTGCCGGGGATTGTTCGTGTTTGGACAACTAACGGTTTATTTTGTTGCTTAGATTAGGAAAAATTTCTCTTTTTGTTTAGAGTCTCGTATTATTGTCGTGCTAAAACTTTAGAATCCTTATTTTCTTGTTAAAACCTTTTTCAAAAATAATTTTTCTATTAAATCCTGTGCCAAATTTTAAGTTTGGTGTTTTCTTGTTGATTTCTCTGTGTTTTTCGAAAATTTTAGTTTGGTTTTCTAAAAATTTTAAGTTTGGTGTTCTTCCTTCGTGTTCTTCCCTTAAAAAAATTTTTGAAAACAAGGAGCATCAGATCTAAAAAATTTTAAATCTTGTGCTATCTTATTGTTTTTCTCTCTCCTCTTTAAATTCAAAAATATCTTTTCTCTCTGTTTTAAAAGCAAATTTTCGAAATCTATTTCTAAAATTCAGATTTTTATTTCAAAATTTAAAACCTTTTTCAAAAAAATCATCATATCCTTTTCAAAACTTCCTAACCACTTTCTCTCTCCTCAATTTTTCGAAATTCTTCACTCAATTTTTTTTATTATTTATTTTATTTTATTTCATTTTTGAAATAAATAAATAAATAAATAAATAAAAATATTTTCTCTATTTTACATCATCTCCCTTTATCCATCATGGACATAAGCGGAAATGAATAGTCCAGGAGGACTCTGGGGTCATATTCTAACCCCTCTACTGCTTCATATGGGAGTAGTATCTGCATACCCTCCATTGGAGTCAGTAGCTTTGAGTTGAATCCTCAGCTCATTATCATGGTGCAGCAAAATTGCCAGTATTCCGGTCTTCCACAGGAAGAACCTACAGAGTTTCTGGCACAGTTTTTACAAATTGCTGACACAGTACATGATAAGGAAATAGATCAGGATGTCTACAGACTATTACTGTTTCTATTTGCTGTGAAAGATCAAGCTAAGAGGTGGTTAAATAACCAACCTAAGGCCAGCATAAGGATATGGAAACAGCTGACAGAAAAATTCCTGAATCAATTCTTTCCCCCAAAACGGATGACACAGCTAAGGCTGGACATCCAAGGCTTTAAACAAGGAGATAATGAATCTCTTTATGATGCCTGGGAGAGATACAGAGAGATGCTAAGAAAATGCCCCTCTGAAATGTTTTCAGAGTGGGTTCAGTTAGACATCTTCTACTATGGGCTTGCAGAAGGAGCTCAGATGTCTCTAGATTACTCAGCTGGTGGATCTATCCACATGAGAAAGACAATTGAAGAGGCTCAAGATCTCATTGATACAGTTGCCAGGAATCAGCATCTGTACCTAAGTAGTGACCCTTCCATGAAAGAAGAGGTTAAAACAGCAACTGCTGAACTCAGTCCTGTAAAACAAGCTGCTGAATTCAATCAGCAATTGGACTTTCTAACAAAGCACTTAGCCGAATTCAAAGATAGACTACAAGAGACAAGGATGGCTAATATACATATGGACGAACAGTTTAAGCAAACAAAGCAGCAGCTGTCAAGGCAAATAGCAGAAGAATGCCAAGCAGTTCAACTAAGAAGTGGGAAAATATTAAATACCCCACCTCAAGGCAGCAAAAAGCTAAGAAATGAGCAAACCACCCAAAATTCACCTAAGGACAGTAAGAGCCCAGGGAAAAGTAATTCTGGAACTAAAACACCAGAAAATTGGTGGAAGGCTGGCGCTGAATGCCCAGACCATGCTCAGGACTGGCGTTCAACGCCAGAAACAAGGCAGGACTGGCGTTCAACACCAGAAATAGGCAAGGATCTGGCGTTGAACGCCCAAAATGGGCAAGATCTGGCGCTGAACGCCCAAAATGGGCACAATTCTGGCGTTCAAACGCCAGGAGCAGACAAGGAGCTGGCGTCCAGTTTTACTCCAGTTTCTAACTCTGGCACTCAATTGCCAGTGAGGGATCAGACACACACAAATGCTGATAACAACCCCTCTAAAAAGGCTTCTTCAACCACTTCTGTAGGCAATAAACCTACAGCAACTAAGGTTGAAGAATATAAAACCAAGATACCTTATCCTCAAAAACTCCGGAAAGAGGAGCAGGATAAGCAGTTTGCTCGCTTTGCAGATTACCTCAGGACTCTTGAAATAAAGATTCCATTTGCAGAAGCACTTGAGCAAATACCCTCTTATGCCAAGTTCATGAAAGAGATCTTGAGTCATAAAAAGGATTGGAGAGAAACAGAAAGAGTACTCCTCACTGAAGAATGCAGTGCAGTCATTCTGAAAAGCTTTCTTGAGAAGCTCAAAGACCCTAGGAGTTTTCTGATACCATGCATATTAGAAGGTCAATGCACCAAGACAGCCTTATGCGATCTTGGGGCAAGCATCAACCTAATACCTGCATCCACTATCAGAAAGCTTGGCTTGACTGAAGAAGTTAAACCAACTAGGATATGTCTCCAACTTGCTGATGGCTCCACTAAATATCCATCAGGCGTGATTGAAGACATGATTGTCAGAGTTGGGCCATTTGCCTTTCTCACTGACTTTGTTGTGTTGGAAATGGAGGAGCACAAGAGTGCTACTCTCATTCTAGGAAGACCCTTCCTAGCAACTGGACAATCCCTCATTGACGTCCAACAGGGGGAAATAACCCTGAGAGTCAATGATGATGAGTTTAAGTTGAACGCTGTCAAAGCCATGCAGCATCCAGACACATCAAAAGACTGCATGAAAGTTGATCTTATTGACTCTTTGGTAGAAGAGATCAACATGGCTGAGAGTCTTGAATCAGAGTTGGAGAACATCTTTAAAGATGTTCAGCCTGATTTAGAGGATTCAGAGGACATGAAAGAGCCTCTGAAATTTCTTCTGAAAGAGGAAAAACCTCCTAAACCCGAGCTCAAGCCATTACAACCATCCTTGAAATATGCATTTCTGGGAGAAGGTGACACTTTTCCAGTGATCATAAGCTCTGCTTTAAATTCACAGGAAGAGGAGGCACTTATTCAAGTGCTAAGGACACACAAGACAGTTCTTGGGTGGTCCATAGGTGACCTTAAGGGCATAAGCCCAGCTAGATGCATGCACAAAATCTTATTGGAGGATAATGCCAAACCAGTGGTTCAACCACAGAGGCGGCTAAATCCAGCCATGAAAGAAGTGGTGCAGAAAGAGGTCACCAAACTACTAGAGGCTGGGATTATTTATCCTATTTCTGATAGTCCCTGGGTAAGCCCTGTCCAAGTTGTCCCAAAAAAGGGAGGCATGACAGTGATTCATAATGAAAAAAATGAACTGGTTCCTACAAGAACAGGTGTTTTAAACTGGAAAAAATGTCACTTCATGGTGACTGAAGGGATTGTTCTTGGGCATAAAATTTCAAACAAGGGAATAGAGATAGATCAAGCAAAAATAGAGTTAATTGAAAAATTACCACCACCTGCCAATGTTAAGGCAATCAGAAGCTTTCTGGGGCATGCAGGATTCTATAGGAGGTTTATAAAGGATTTTTCAAAAATCGCAAAACCTCTAAGTAATCTGCTAGCTACGGACACGCCATTTGTGTTTGACACAGAGTGCCTACAGGCGTTTGAAACGCTGAAAGCTAAGCTGGTCACAGCACCAGTCATTTCTGCACCAGATTGGACATTACCATTTGAGCTAATGTGTGATGCCAGTGATCACGCCATTGGTGCAGTATTGGGACAGAGGCATGACAAGCTTCTGCATGTCATTTATTATGCTAGTCGCGTTTTAAATGATGCCCAAAAAATTACATAACCACAGAAAAAGAATTACTTGCAGTGGTTTACGCCATTGACAATTTCAGATCATACTTAGTAGGATCAAAAGTGATTGTGTATACTGATCATGCTGCTCTTAAATATCTACTCACAAAGCAGGATTCAAAACCCAGGCTCATCAGATGGGTGTTGCCTCTGCAAGAGTTTGATATAGAAATAAGAGACAGAAAAGGGACAGAGAACCAAGTGGCTGATCATCTGTCCCGGATAGAGCCAGTAGAAGGGACGCCCCTCCCCTCTCTTGATATCTCTGAGGCTTTTCCGATTACAAGTGTATCACCATATGGTTATGTGGAGCTTCAAGATATTGATTCTGATAAGAAGTTCATTGTCAATGGATAGAGAATCAAGCATTATCTTGAAGGCAACATTGAGCAAGAATGCTCAAGGCTAAAGCTAGATTAAAAGCTCAGCAAGGTCCAGCTAAAGACAATAAAAAAGCGCTTGCTGGGAGGCAACCCAGCCATGGGGCAACAATCCTCTAAGCATTTTGCCCTATTTTTATTTTTATTTGTTTATATAAAGTTCACTGACACTAAGGTGAGGAATCATTTGTATAAGTCCACAGAGTCACAGAAGGATTCGGCACACAAAACAGAGAAAAAGAGCTCACTGGCAAGAAAACGCCGGTAAAAGTGTATTTTGGGCGTTCAACGCCCAAAATGGGCATCCACTGGGCGTTGAACGCCAGTAATGGCAGCAATCTGGGCGTTCAACGCCAGAAATGGGCACCCACTGGGCGTTGAACGCCCAAAACAGGCAGTGTTTGGGCGTTCAAACGCCAGGATGGCAGGGAGGAGACAAAACTCATTTTTATTCAAATTTTTTCATTCTAAATCTTGATTTTCATACTTCAATTCATGATTTCTTACATAAACATGTTAAGAACCTTGATTTCTAAATTCCATAATTTCTAAAAACCCTACCCTAAAAATATCAAATGTATTTTAATCCATAAGCACCAGGCCTCTTTGCAAATTCAATCCAACTCTTTTCAAAACTTTTTTTTTACAAATCTATCTTTTCAACTCATCAATATCTTTTTCAAAACCTCCACTTTATCTTTTTCAAAATCTAAATCTATCTTTTTCAAAAATCTTTCATATCCTCTCAATTTTAAACTATATCTTCTCTGATCATATCTTCTATCTTATCTTTTCCAAATAAATCTTTTTATCATATCTTTATCTCTTCTTTTTCGAAAAACCCACCCTCCCTTCCTATAAATTTGAGTTCGGCCTCCCTCCCCTCCCATCAACAATTGCACCTAGCTCTCCTTCTATCCCTCTCCTTTCTTTTCTTTTGCTTGCGGACAAGCAACCCTCTAAGTTTGGTGTGTTTATCCGCAATCACTAAGATCATGGCTCCCAAAGGAAAACAACCCACTCCAAGAGGCAAGAAAGAGAGCGTTCCAAAACCACTTTAGAATCAAGGGAAGTTCTTACATGTGGTGGCAATACTTTCTGTCTTCTGAATGAATGCTTGAACAGTGCATATGTCTTTTGAATTTGTTGCTTAAGACTATTAAATATGTTGGCTCTTGAAAAAATGATGAACATAAGACATGTTATTGATAATCTGAAAAATCATAAAAATGATTCTTGAAGCAAGAAAAAGCAGCAAAAAAAAAAAGCAAGCAGAAAAAGCCAATAGCCCTTAAAACCAAAAGGCAAGGGTAATAAAAAGGATCCCAAGGCTTTGAGCATCAGTGGATAGGAGGGCCTAAGGGAATAAAATCCTGGCCTAAGCGGCTAAACCAAGCTGTCCCTAACCACGTGCTTGTGGCGTGAAGGTGTCAAGTGAAAACTTGAGACTGAGCGGTTAAAGTCAAGGTCCAAAGCAGAAAGAAGAGTGTGCTTAAGAACTCTGGACACCTCTAATTGGGGACTTTAGCAAAGCTGAGTCACAATCCAAAGGGTTCACCCAATTATGTGTCTGTGGCATTTATGTATCCAGGGGTAATACTGGAAAACAAAGTGCTTAGGGCCACGGCCAAGACTCATGAAATAGCTGTGTTCAAGAATCATCATACTGAAATAGGAGAATCAATGACACTATCTGACTTCTAAGTTCTTATAGATGCCAATCACTCTGAGCTTCAATGGATAAAGTGAGATGCCGAAACTGTTCGGAAGCAAAAAGCTGCTAGTCCCGCTCATCTAATTAGAATCTGAGCTTCACTCAAAAACTCTGAGATATTATTGCTTCTCAACCTATTAGTCTTCTATTTTATTTGTTTAGTTGCTTGAGGACAAGCAACAGTTTAAGTTTGGTGTTGTGATGAGCGGACATTTTATACGCTTTTTAGAGTTAATTTCATGTAGTTTTTAGTATGTTTTAGTTAGTTTTTAGTTTATTTTCATTAGTTTTTAGGAAAAATTCATATTTCTGGACTTTAATATGAGTTGTGTGTTTTTCTGTAATTTCAGGTATTTTTCTGGCTAAAATTGAAGGAGCTGAGCAAAAATCTGATTCAGGCTGAAAAAGGACTGCTGATGTTGTTGGATTCTGACCTCCCTGCACTCAAAGTGGATTTTCTGGAGCTACAGAACTCTAAATGGCGTGCTTCCAATTGCGTTGGAAAGTAGACATCCAGGGCTTTCCAGAAATATATAATAGTCTATACTTTGCTCAAGGATAGATGACATAAACTGGTGTTCAACGCTAGTTCTCTGCCCAATTCTGGCATCCAGCGCCAGAAAAGGATTAAAAGCTGGAGTTCAACGCCAGAAATGGATCCAAACATGGCGTTGAACGCCCAAAATGGCCTTACACACGTGAATTACTTAAATCTCAGCCCCAGCACACACCAAGTGGGCCCCAGAAGTGGATCTCTATACCATCTGCTATAGTTTACTCATTTGCTGTAAACCTAGGCTACTAGTTTAGTATTTAAACAACTTTTAGAGACTTATTTTGTATCTCATGACATTTTAGATCTAAACTTTGTACTCTTTGACGGCATGAGTCTCTAAACTCCATTGTTGGGGGTGAGGAGCTCTGCTGTGTCTCAATGAATTAATGCAAGTATTTCTGTTTTCCATTCAAACACGCTTGTTCCTACCTAAGATGTTCATTCGCGCTTAACTGTGATGAAGGTGATGATCCGTGACACTCATCACCTTCCTCAACCCATGAATGTGTGCATGACAACCACCTCCGTTCTATATTCGATTGAATGAGTATCTCTTAGATCTCTTAATTAGAATCTTCGTGGTATAAGCTAGAACTGAA
>NC_029787.2:92357586-92366759 GCF_000816755.2 Arachis ipaensis | reverse complement strand
TTTTAGTATCATTGGTGGGTGTGGCAATGGCCTCTACCCATTTTGATACATAGTCGACTGCCACCAGCATATATGTGTTTGAGTATGATGGTGGGAAAGGCCCCATGAAGTCAATACCCCATACATCAAATAACTCAATCTCCAAGATTCCTTGATGAGGCATGGCGTAACCATGATACAGATTACCAGCCCTCTGGCAACTGTCACAGTTACGTACAAACTCTCGGGAATCTCTACTGAGGGTAGGCCAGTAGAAGCCACATTGGAGGACCTTGGTGGCTGTTCGCTCACCTCCGAAATGGCCTCCATATTGTGACCCATGGAAATGCCATAAGATCTTCTGTGCTTCTTCTCTAGGCACACACCTACGGATTATTCCGTCTGCACATCTCTTAAAGAGATAGGGTTCATCCCACAAGTAGTACTTTGCATCAGTAATTAATTTTTTCTTTTGTTGCCTGCTGTACTCCTTGGGTATGAATCTTGCAGCTTTATAGTTTGCAATGTCTGTAAACCATGGTATTTCTTGAATGACAAACAGTTGCTCATCCAGAAAGGTTTCAGAGATCTCAATAGAGGGAAAGGACATCCCTTCTACTGGCTCTATTCGGGACAGATGATCAGCCACTTGGTTCTCTGTCCCTTTTCTGTCTCTTATTTCTATATCAAACTCTTGCAGAAGTAACACCCATCTTATGAGCCTGGATTTTGAATCTTGCTTTGTCAGTAGATATTTAAGAGCAGCATGGTCAGTGTACACAATCACTTTTGATCCTACTAAGTATGATCTAAACTTGTCAATGGCATAAACCACTGCAAGCAATTCTTTTTCTGTGATTGTGTAATTTTTCTGGGCATCATTTAAAACACGGCTAGCATAATAAATGACATGCAGAAGCTTGTTATGCCTTTGTCCCAGTACTGCACCAATGGCATGGTCACTGGCATCACACATTAGTTCAAATGGTAATGTCCATTCTGGTGTAGAAATAACTGGTGCTGTGACTAGCTTAGCTTTCAGAGTTTCAAATGCCTGCAGACACTCTGTGTCAAACACAAATGGCATGTCAGCAGCTAGCAGATTGCTCAGAGGTTTTGCAATTTTTGAAAAATCCTTTATAAACCTCCTATAGAATCCTGCATGCCCCAGAAAGCTTCTGATTGCCTTAACATTGGTAGGTGGTGGTAATTTTTCAATTACTTCCACTTTAGCTTGATCCACTTCTATTCCCTTGTTTGAAATTTTATGCCCAAGGACAATTCCTTCAGTTACCATAAAGTGACATTTTTTCCAGTTTAAAACTAGGTTAGTCTCTTGGCATCTTTTCAGAACAAGTGCTAAATGGTCAAGGCAGGAGCTGAATGAATCTCCAAATACTGAAAAGTCATCCATGAAGACTTTCAGAAATTTCTCTACCATATCAGAGAAGATAGAGAGCATGCATCTCTAAAAGGTTGCAGGTGCATTGCACAGTCCAAAAGGCATCCTTCTGTAGGTAAACACTCCAGAAGGACATGTGAATGTTGTTTTCTCTTGGTCCTGAGGATCTACTGCAATTTGGTTATAACCTGAATAGCCATCCAAAAAGCAGTAGTATTCATGACTTGCTAGTCTTTCTAGCATCTGGTCTATGAATGGTAAAGAAAAGTGATCCTTCCTGGTGGTTGTATTGAGCCTTCTGTAATCAATAGACATACGCCACCCTGTAACTGTTCTTGTAGGAACCAGTTTATTTTTTTCATTATGAACCACTGTCATGCCTCCCTTCTTGGGGACAACTTGGACAGGGCTCACACAAGGGCTATCAGAAATGGGATAAATAATCCCAGCCTCCAGTAACTTGGTGACCTCTTTCTGCACCACCTCCTTCATGGCTGGATTTTTAGCCGCCTCTGTGGTTGAACCACTGGCTTAGCATCGTCTTCCAATAGGATCTTGTGCATGCATCTTGCTGGGCTGATGCCCTTAAGATCACTTATGGACCACCCAAGAGCTGCCTTGTGTGTCCTTAGCACTTGAAGTAGTGCTTTCTCTTCCTGTGGATTTAAAGCAGAGCTTATGATCATCGGAAAAGTGTCACCTTCTCCCAGAAATGCATATTTCAGGGATGGTGGTAATGGTTTGAGCTCAGGTTTAGGAGATTTTTCCTCTTCCTGAGGAATTTTCAGAGGCTCTTTTATTTCCTCTGAATCCTCTAGATCAGGCTGGACATCTTTAAAGATGTTTTCTAGCTCTGATTCGAGACTTTCAGCCATGTTGATCTCCTCCACCAAAGAGTTAATAAGATCAACTTTCATGCAGTCTTTTGGTATGTCTGGATGCTGCATGGCTTTGACAGCATTTAACTTAAACTCATCCTCATTGACTCTCAGGGTTACTTCCCCCTTTTGGACATCAATGAGAGTTCGTCCAGTTGCTAGGGAAGGTCTTCCTAGAATGAGAGTAGCACTCTTGTGCTCCTCCATTTCCAGCACTACAAATTCAGTGGGAAAGGTGAATGGCCCAACCCTGACAATCATGTCTTCAATCACGCCTGATGGATATTTAATGGAGCCATCAGCAAGTTGGAGACATATCCAGGTTGGTTTGACTTCTTCAGTTAAACCAAGCTTTCTGATAGTGGATACAGGTATTAGGTTGATGCTTGCCCCAAGATCACATAAAGCTGTCTTGGTGCAATTACCCTCTAAGATGCATGGTATCATAAAGCTCCCGGGATCTTTAAGCTTTTCTGGGAAGCTTTTCAGAATGACTGCACTGCATTCTTCAGTGAGGAGAACTCTTTCAGTTTCTCTCCAATCCTTCTTATGACTCAAGATCTCTTTCATGAACTTGGCATAAGAGGGTATTTGCTCAAGTGCCTCTGCAAACAAAATCTTTATTTCAAGAGTCCTGAGATAGTCTGCAAAGCGGGCAAATTGCTTATCCTGCTCCTCTTGGTGGAGTTTTTGAGGATAAGGCATCTTGGCTTTGTATTCCTCAACCTTAGTTGCTGCAGGTTTATTTCCTACAGAGGTGGCTGGAGGAGCCTTTTTAGAGGGGTTGCTATCAGCACTTATGTGTGTCTGATCCCTCACTGGCGTTTGAATGCCAAGGTTAGAAGCTGGATTGGCGTTGGACGCCAACTTCTTACCTGTTTCTGGCGTTTAAATGCCAGAACTGAGCTTCCATTGGGTGTTTGACGCCAGCTCCTTGCCTGTTTCTGGCGTTTGAATGCCAGAACTGCGCGTGGGTTGGGCGTTTGACGCCAGCTTTGCATCCTTTTTTGGCATTTGAATGCCAGAGTTATTCCTCTCTGGGCTCTTACTGTCCTCAGAGGGATTTTGGATAATATTTTGCTCATCCTCTGTCAGTTGTTCTTTTCTTGGCTTTCTGCTGCTCTGAAGTGAGGTATTTAATGTTTTCCCACTTCTTAATTGAACTGCCTGGCAGTCTTCTATTATCTGCTTTGATAATTGTTGTTTTGTCTGATTCAATTGTGCTTCCATATTTTTATTAGCATTTTTAGTGTCTTATAGCATCTCCTTGAATTCTGCTAGCTGTTTTGTTAGAAAACAGAATTGTTGATTGAGTTCAGCAACTTGTTCTGGAGGACCAAGTTTAGTAGATACTGCTTCGGCTTCTTCTTTTATGGAGGACCCACTACTTATGTACAGATGCAGATTTCTAGCAACTATATCAATAAGCTCTTGAGCCTCTTCAATAGTTTTTCTCATGTGTATAGATACACCAGCTGAGTGGTCTAGAGATACTTGAGCTTTCTCTGCAAGCCCATAGTAGAAGATGTCTAATTGCACCCACTTTGAAAACATTTCAGAGGGGCATTTCCTTAGCATCCCTCTGTACCTCTCCCAGGCGTTATAAAGGGATTCATCATCCTCTTGTTTAAAGCCTTGGATGTCCAGCCTTAGCTGTGCCATCCTTTTTGGAGAGAAATATTGATTCAGGAATTTGTCTGATAACTGTGTCCATGTTCTTATGCTTGCTATGGGTTGGTTATTTAACCACCTCTTAGCTTGATCTTTTACAGCAAATGGAAACAGTAACAGCCTGTATACATCCTGATCTACCTCCTTGTCACACACTGTGTCAGTAATTTGCAAGAATTGTGCCAGAAACTCATTAGGTTCTTCTTGTAGAAGACTCGAATACTGGCAATTTTGCTGCACCATGACAATGAGCTGAGGATTTAGCTCAAAATTGCTTGCTTTGATGGGAGGTATACAGATGCTACTCCCATATGCAGCAGTAATGGGGTTAGCATATGACCCCAGAGTCCTTCTGGACTGTTCATTTCCACTTAGATCCATGATGGAGAAAGGGAGATGATGTGAATTGCAAGTAAAATATATTTTTATTTTTATTTTATTTAATTAAAAATAACCGAAAAAAATGAAATAAAATAAAGTAAAATAATTAGAAGATAAAATATAGATTTCGAAAATTTAAAGAAAAGGGAAATAAAAAGAAATTTGAATGTTGAATTGACTAATTAATTGAAAAAGTTCGAAAATTTTTTAATATGATTTTCGAAAAAGATTTGAATTTTGAATTTTTAAAACTAAGATAAGATAAAATAGAAAGTTTTAAAATAGAAATCTGAACTTTTAAAGGAAAATTTCGAAAATCAATTAGAATAAAAAGGGAAAGTATTTTTAAATTTAATGAAGAAAGAGAAAAACAGTAAAAACGATACCAAACTTAAAATTTTTAGATCAAAACAAGGAAAACAAACAAGGAAGCATTGAATATCGAAATGAACACTAAGAGCAACTAAAAAATTTTAAAAAATAGAAACACAAAGGACACCAAACTTAAAATATGAAACTAAACTCAAACAGAAGACTAAATTATGAAGTTATTGGTTTTGAAAATTTTCGAAAATAATTTAGAAAAATCAAATAAGGATTTTAAAATTTTAACCAAAAACTATAATAGAAGACTCTAAACCAAAAAGAAAAAGAAAATTTTCCTAATCTAAGCAACAAAATAAATTGTCAGTTGTCCAAACTCGAACAATCCCGGGCAACGGCGCCAAAAACTTGGTGCATGAAATTGTAAATCACACTTTTTACAACTCGTACCACTAACCAGCAAGTGTACTGGGTTGTCCAAGTAATACCTTATGTGAGTAAGGGTCGAATCCCACGGAGATTGTCGGCTTGAAGCAAGATATGGTTATCTTGTAACTTTTAGTCAGGATATCAATTATGATTATCAGTTTGAATTGCGAAAAATAAAAGAGCATGAAATAAATACTTGTGATGCAGTAATGGAGAATATGTTGGAGTTTTGGAGATGCTTTGTCTTCTGAATCTCTGCTTTCCTACTGTCATCTTCTTCACGCACGCAAGGCTCCTTCCATGGCAAGCTGTATGTTGGTGGATCACCGTTGTCAATGGCTACCATTCTATCAAACACCTGGTATGCAAGAAAAGTAAACATCATAAAATGCAAGAATCAATAAAATCTATCAACTACCAATTACAAGGAAAGTAAGATCACAACTCAAATCAACCATAAAAGAACATCAAACCTTAAATTGCATTAAAGAAAAGATCCAAATCCAACAAGAATTCATGAATATAAAAGAGGTATAAAAGAAAAATTAACACTACAAATCATGAGAATAAAAGAGTAGAAGCAAGAACTCATAAAGGAAAGAAGATGAAAACATGAAATTGGACCTAGATCTAAAAGAAATTAACATGAGAACCCTAATTCTAGAGAGAAGAGGGAGCTTCTCTCTCTAGAAACTAACCTACATGATGCTAAGTTACAAACAATTGCTCCCCCCTTGCCCAAGCTTGAATTCTACATGAAATAGCATCAGAAATGAGTTGGATTGGGCCCAAAATGAGCTGCAAAATTGCTGACCACGATTTCACTTTAGTGAACCACGTGCTCCATCGGCGCACACGCGTACATGGCGTGTGCGCGCCCCTATACGGCAGACAACTATGGCAAATTTTATATCATTTTGAAGCTCCAGATGTTAGCTTTCCAACGCAACTAGAACCGCCTTATGTGGACCTCTGTAGCTCAAGTTATGATCGATTGAGTGCGAAGAGGTCAGGCTTGACAGCTTTACGGTTCCTTCATTTCTTTATGAGTTTTCCCACTTTGCATGCTTTTCTCCTCACTTCTTCCATCTAATACTTGCCTTATGAACCTGAAATCACTCAACAAACACATCAAGGCATCGAATGGAATTAAAGTGAATTGAATTTGGCTATTTTAAGGCCTAAAAAGCATGTTTTCACATTTAAGCACAAATCAAGGGAGAATTGCAAAACCATGCTATTTCATTGAATAAATGTAAAAAAAGGTGATAAAATCCCCCAAATTAAGCACAAGATAAACCACAAAATTGGGGTTTATCATCTTACTATACATCCAAGTCTTTTTGACAACTCAATTCAACTAAGTTGGTCCAAACTCAACAAAAACCAGTTTCATTAGTGAGCGTGAATGTATGCTCCAACTCCCCAGCCACTAACGTGAACGTGAACGTTCATATCTACGTTTATATCCTTCTTCTTCTTTGCGTTCTTCCTTCTTCTTCTTCTTCTTCTTCTTCTTCTTCTTCTTTGCGTTCCTCCTTCTTCTTCTTCGCGTTTATGCTTCTTCGTGTATTTTCTCCCCATTGTCGTTCTTTTATTGATGCTGTTGTTGCTGTGGTTTTTTTTACCTCCTTTTCTTCCTAGTAATTTTGTAGCATTGAGCATTGATTTGTTCTTTCTTTTTTTGCTTTATTCCTCTCAAGAGAGTGAAATAAGAAGAATTGTGAAAAAATAAAATAAGAAGAAGATGATGAAGAAGAAAAAGACGAAAAAGAAGAAGAAGTAATAGCAGAAGATAAGGAGGAGGAAGAGGAAGAGTTGTGAATTATATAGAATTTATCAGAATAAATAATGCTAAAATTTCTTAACAACAACACAGATTTTTTAGTTTTTATACTGAAATTTTGCTACAAAAGCACAAAAATATCTTCTTTAATGCTGCATTTTTCCTTCTTTTTTTTATTATTCTTTCTTTCTTTCTTTTTTCTGTTACTCTTATTTCTTCATTTAGGAGCATTGCTTCTCATATTAGACTTGAATGAATGTTTGTAATGTATTGTAATATTATTTAGTTGAATGAATGTAGGTTTATTCTTCCCATTGATTTTTTAGCATTATATATTTCTTCTTCTTCTTTGTTTGATTTTTTTGTTTTTATTCTTGTTAAGAGAGTAAAACAAGTAGAATCATGAGAAAATAAAACAAGAAGGAAAATATGAATATGAAAAGAAGAAGAAGAAGATGATGATAATAATGAAGAAGAAGAATGAAAAAGAGGAGTTTTGAGTTATCATTAAGTAATTTTGGTGCATTTTGGATTTAAATAAGGTACAATTGGTCTGTGCTTGTTTTGAACCGAGTTTGTTCGTGTATCGTCATTGTTAAATAATTTTGGTGCATTCTGAATTTAATTTTGGTACATTCTGGATTTAAATAAGGTGCATTTTTGTCTGAACTTGTTTTGAATTGAGTTTATTTGTGTGTCTCCATCATTAAGGAATTTTCGTGCATTCTAGATTTGAACTGTTATACATATAAGAAAAAGACGACGATGATTGATGGGTCGGGATTTGCACCGATTTGGATTTTTTCACTTAAAATAACTTTCGTTGGAAGTATAGACCAAACCGGCAATCAACTCCCACCATCAATGTTTAATTTTCCAATACAAATATAACCGAGAGTAATTCAACCTCGGGTCGTTCTCCCTATGAATGCAATTAAGATGTCACAATCTTGGTTGTGAGGATACGGAATTTTGAAATCAAAGAACGAAAGATTAAAAGAACTAAGAAATAAAAGAACTAAGAAATGATCAAAAAAGATATTAATGCAAGTAAAAAAAAGAGATAAGATCAAAACTTAGTGAAAATGCTATAAATGCATAAAAGAGCCTTGACTTGGGAAAGAGAATTAAGGAATCCTATCATGGTCATAACCACAACTATGACAACTATGATGAGTCAATCTCGCTTCGTCGACCCCTAACATCGAGGAGTAAGTCAAGTAAGCATAATTGACCTTAATCCATAAGTCCTAGCTAACTTACTAATTGCTTAGTAAAAAGCTAGCGTCAATGGAAACAAGAATCAACTAACTACCCAAGAATTACCATAAATGTCGGATATTATGACTCTAGTATCCTAGGAACTCATTTTCCAAGTCAAGGTGTGAAAATCTACTCAAAACTCATAATTGGCATTTTCACAAATACCTTGTGGGCATAAAAACAAAACATGTAAAATTGCAAAGGAAAATGAAAACTATATCCAAAATATTCACAAAATCAACAGTAAACATTCAATCAAGCATATATAAATCATAAAGCATCAAAGTCATAAGCAAAAGATTCAATAAATTAAAATTGCATATATTAACAAAATACTTGAATCATAAGACAAAGTAGCAAGAGTAGTGAAATTAAAGAGGGAATTAAAGATTACTTACAATAAGGATGAGTAAAATCCAAGATCGAAAGCAAAACTATAAAATGCTACAATGAGATTTTAGTAAATCCTAAGAGAGAATTTTCTATCTATACTACTCCTACTCCTAATGCATTTTCTACCTAAAAGGAAAGTGTCCTAAGCTAATTCTTTGATATGGAATGAAGTCCCCTTCATATAGCACTTTGATTCAGTTTTAGCACACTCAAAATTGGGCCAAGAAAGCCCCAAAATCGCGAGTCATGTGCTTCATTAATGAAGTCACGCGCAGGGACTTGTGCGTACGCACACTTGACTGTGTGCTTCTCCTTATTTTTCTTCATGTGTTCTTCCTTCTTACATGCCTCCTTCCACTTTTGCCTAGCCATTCTTGTCTATTGGACCTGAAATCACTTACAAAACATATCACGGCATCGAATGGAATAAAAGTGGGATTATATTACTCAATTTAAGCATAAAAATGCAGGTTTTCACATTTAGGTTCAATTTAGGGATAAAAACACAAAAGATGCTATTTTGGTGATTAAGTGTGAGTTTATGTGATGAAATCCATCTAATTTATGCCAAAATTTATCGTCAAATATGGACTCATCAATGATGATAATAATGATAATGGAGGAGGAGAAAAAAAGGAAGGAGAAAATTGAAGAAATTCAAATGAGA
>NC_029787.2:92356633-92357203 GCF_000816755.2 Arachis ipaensis | reverse complement strand
GGGAGGAGAGGGAGGAGGAGGAGGAGGAGGAGATAGAGGTGGTGGCGTGGTGGTGGTGATGATGACGATAATGAAAGAGAAAGACGAGAAAAAGGAGGAGAAGAAAAAGACATCAATGATGAAGATAACGATAACGATAATGACCATGATAATGACGATGATGATGAAGATAGAGGAAAAGGAGGTAGAAAAGAAAGGAGAAGAAGAAATTTTAATGAAAAAGGAGGAGGAGGAGGAGGAGGAGAGAGGTGGTGGTGGTAGTTGTGGTGACAATGATGATGATAACGAAAGATAAAGATGAGAAAAAAAAGAGGAGAAAAAGAAGAAAAAGCATCAACATATGAGGAAGAGGAGGAGGAGGAGAAAAAGAAGAAGATATACACGTGAATTTAAAACTCTTAATAATAGTTTGATTAGACTTGATTAAATATTTTTACTTAATTGTAAAGTTTTTTTCTTAATTTAATAGCTATATATATAGATAAAAAAAATAATCAGAAACAACACGGCTATTATAACATTAGCATATAATAATATATAAAAAAAAGTAATCATAGCTGCTTAATTAGA
>NC_029787.2:92337580-92356613 GCF_000816755.2 Arachis ipaensis | reverse complement strand
TTCTAATATATAAGAAAATAATTATTGGGACTAAAATGTACTAATTTAATAATATGGTTTCCTATTTCAAAGCAAATCAATCATACACTACATAAAGTTATTTGACGAATAATAATGTGAAAAGAAAACTATCATTTAAAAGAAAACTGTCGTAAATTTTTTAATTTTATAAACAATCACGCATAATTATCAAAGTTTTAAAAATTAGATCAGTGATCGAACCACTATAATTATTAATTTATTGGTCTAATCGATTCAACCGTAGTTCAATCAGAATTGCCAAAAAAAAAAAATTTAAAAATCGAATCGGTCGTCAAATCGCTTTAACTATTAGTTTATTTGTTTATATGTTTAATCAGTTTGATCGTGGTTGAATCGAAAAAATTATTTTATAATAGAATAATAAATAAAATATAAATAAATATATTAAAATATAATTATAATCTAATATAAATTTTAAAATATTATCTAAATTTAAGTGATCACTCAAATCAATACTAAAAATCCAATCATGAGAACAAACAAACAAACATAAAAATTACCTCCAAAACCAAAATGAAGTTAAACAAATCACAAACAGAAGATCAACCTTGTAGATGTAGAGCCCATATTGAAACATGTAGTAAAACTCTAGGATTCCTGGAAAAGTAAATAAGACAGGAAGCAATACAACATTTAATATACATTCTTTTATTAAAAGAACTCAATTTATGTTAGCACGAGAATTAAAAGCTTTAACAAAAATTAACAAGATTTAACTAAAATTAACAAAGTTTTCAATACAATTTTAACAATGTTTGCACAAAACTTAACTTGCTTTAATAAAGATTAACAAAGTGTTCAATCCAATTTTAATAAGATCAGCACAATATTTTTACTTTTCAGCACAAAATTTAACAATAGAAAAAGAAGCAAGAAGGAGTCAATAACAGTTATCAATTTATCATCAAGCAATAACAGAGTTATCATTTATCATCAAGCAATGAGCAAAGCTAACCAACCAAGAACAAGCAATGACCACTGAGCATTCAATAAAAATGAAAAACATTTAATAATCATCTAATGATTTGATTTTAGAATAGAGCATTAAAAAAATCGAACAAGTGAGCAATGACCTTCGATCTAAGATGGCGAGCAGACGAAGATGACGGCTAGCACCACAGCGAGCACATGAAGATGAGGACGCTCGAGGAAGAAGTTGCGCGCCTGCGATTGGTGAGTCTGAGAGAATAGGGGTTGCGGCAGACAGGATGAAGACAAAAGCCCATGAGTGCGACGGACGACAGCAGTGGCTCACTCCTTACGGTGGTCACTACTAGAAAACTAGTTATTACAGACGGATATTTCGGACAGATTTTATCGCACGGAAATACAGACGGAATTTTAGAGGGATTTTTGTCGGAAAATAAAAAAAATTGAATTAGCATAAATTACAGACAGAAAAGAGAATCCGTCGATAATTCTGTCGGAAAAATTAATTTTTTTCGTGAGAAATGGTTACAGACGAAAAATATATCTGTAATTAAATGGACAAAAATGCTGCATTTTATTAAATTATTATAGACAGAAAATCCGTCTGTAATTTAAAATTTTCCGTTGAAAATATTAACTTAAACCTAAACTCTACTTCTATCCCCTCGAGCTCCACAGTCCACACTCCACACTCCATAGTCATCTTCCTCTCCATTCACACTCCAAATCTTTCTCCTCAACGCCGCATTCTTTTATCACCGTTGTTTCATCACCACAGTCATCCACCGCATTCTTCCATCATCAACACCTTTGGGACTTCCATCACTCTCGTCATCGTCAATCATCACTCTCGTTAAGCCTAACTCTACTTTTATGAGTATAAACTTTAATCCTCCTTTAGTGACTTTTTCTTCTCTTCAAACCCAACATTGATGGTGAGTATTTGAATTTTCTACTATATTTTCTTCCAGCTAGTTTAATTGCTGCTTGATTTCATTTCCGATTTAGGATTAAGCTAGCATTTGCTTTTGATTTTGTGATTTATTTGGTTGTTGTGATGAATTTTTCATTTAATCAAAGCGTTTCGAATGATGCATGTGAGTTGTTTGATGAAAAGCCTCAGAAATGGGATTCTTCTCCTTCATTTCCTTCTGAGCTTTTTGATTCCAAAGAGTCTCAACCATCACCTTCTTCTGGGATTTTTGGCTCTATATTTTCTCCTCAGTTACCTAAGGTCAATGAATTTTCCTTCATTTTTCCTTTTTCATTCTTATTTATTTAATTCATTTTGTTTCTATCTTTCTGCATTTCATGCTTAGGTTGATGATGATTTCTCCTATGTAACAGATTTTCTTTTACTTTTGCATTTGCTCTTTGATTTTGTTTTTGTTGTTCCTACAACATAGTTCCAAAAAACAAAGATAAGCATTTAATTTGTACATGAAGATGAATTGAATTCAATTAGCTTTTCCAAGTTCTTTGAATCATAACAAAGTTTTCATTGCATATATTTAGACTCATATTAATAAGCATCTCTTAGTGTTTTTTTTTAAATTTTATTTATTTATTTATTTGTGTTGAGTCAGGTATTAGGTAGAGAATCTCTGAGTCATATTAATAAGTTTTATTTATTTATTTTATTTAGTTACTATGATACATTTTTGAAGAAATATAAAGACCTTGCAAATACACGGAATTGGATTCAATCATTACTTGGTAAGTATTTATTCCTCTTATGATGACATATTTTTCTTTGAACCAAATCAAGTCTGCCTTAATATCTCTCTTTATCAAACAATTTGGATTTTGGATCTGCAGTTGCTCTGTCATATTCGGAACAAATACTAGATGGGAGTTTATGGGGTTCGGAACAAATTTTTTTACTAATTTAATGTTATGTAATTGAATATACTTATAAAACTATTTTACATTACATATTGAATTCATCTTATTTTGCCTAATAGATTAATTAGCATTATATATATTATGAAGAATGATTTTATTAATATAGTGTTTCTTTTCCTTATTTATTTATTAGAACGGAGAGAGAGCAAGAGATTAGGAGGGTGTAAATTAATCTTTATTTAAGAGCTTCAGCAGTGAATGGTACAACAGTTTTTTGACATAGTTTCTCACATACTTTTACCTCTTCTCTATCTGTCTATTTACGGCGGCCATCAACAGGTATCCATCAACCAACCCCACTTATTTATCTTAAACTCCTTCTAGCCGTTGCGAAGGCCTTAAGGCAAGTAGCTGAAGGAAAAGCTTCTGCTCAAGCTGAGGCCGCTGAATGGAAATGAAAATTTGAGTTGGAGAGGGTGTGGAATCTGCAGTTTGATTCTACAGGTCCTTATAATTTTATAATGCAAGTTTCACTTTCTGTGTACACATTTCCTGTTTTATAACAGTTGATATTGCGGAAGAAACAATAAACTTTTTTCATCTGCCTGAACAGCAAAATCAATTTTATTTGTTTACTTGAGATTATTTGTTTACTTGAGTTATTTTAATGTAAAACAGAATATTATATTGATATAAGGTTTTGGGTTTAATTTAATGTGTTGTTTTTCAGGCCTGGTGTGTGGGGAAATGAAGGTGGTCAAGTGTAGCAAAATTATTTCCTCATCAAACTATTCATTTCATATGGTTAATGGAATTATTCAAGATTGGATAAAGAGAAAGCTTATATAAATATCATATGAAACAACTAGCTCAAGTTCTTGGAAGGTCCTTCTTTCTCAATCTCAATGCCTAATTTGCTTCTTTTTTTTCCTCCTGTTTTGATTTTTGAGTTTTCTGCTAACTATGTAGTGAGGAAGAGGTTAAGAAGAAGATATACTCTGTTTCCACTACTTGGCACCCTGATTTCCGAAGAGCTTTCTTACAAAGTTAAAGGTAGGTTTAACCGCTACATTTTTTCTGATTCATCTTCCCATCAGTTCTTGCTTTTCATTAATGTCGATGCTTATTAGATTTGTTTTCATTGCTTGCATGTGTTAAATTCTGATTTGCAAAGCATTTTTGATATCACAATTGCTTTGTATTTAAAAGATTCCTCAACACTCTTATTTCTTGATGAACCAACAAGTGAACTTGACACTGCTGCCTCTTACTATGTCATGAAAAGAATTAAATCCCTTGATCATAAAGATACCATTTAAAGGACAGTTATTGCATCAATCCATCAGCTTAGTGCTGAAGTTTTTCAATTCTTTGATAATCTCTATTTGCTCTCTGCTGGCAAAACAGTTTACTTTGGACCTTCTTCTGCTGCAATTCAGGTTAATATACAACTAAGAACCAACTAACTAACTAGTTCATATTTTCAATGCCTATCATTTCTATAATACTATCATAAGAACATCATCTTGTATGTAGTTTTTCACTTCCAATGGTTTTTCTTGTCCTGCTCTTCAAAACCCCTCAGATCATATGCTAAAAACTATAAACAAGGACTTCGATCAGGTAATAAGATTTCCAATGCCACTTTTCTTTTCATTAACAATTCAATTGTTCTAAATGAGAAACTTGTTGTGCAAGGAAAATGAGATGCCTCCTGATGATGGTGGGAATGGAATCATACCAACGGAAGAAGTAATCCAGATTCTTGTAAACTCATATAACTCATCTGAGATGAACCAACAAGTTCAAGCTGAAGTAGCAATGCTTTCTGAAACGGTATATGGCACTTAAGGAGGTTTTTGAAAGTTTGGATTTAACTGGGTATGAATTATTTTTCTACTGAATTTTCATCTAATGACTTGTATAAAGATGCTTGCATAAGTCGTTTCGGAGGAACAATTGAGTGCTGCTGAAATGGGACAAAGAATTAAGCTATTACAAGAAGATAGGTATTTATTTTACAAAAATGCACTTTTCTATTTATACTTATCTGAATAGGTTCCTCTTGAGCTTCCATTTTCAAAGGGAGAAGCCATGGATGATCCAACTTGCCTCTGTTACTTGCATCTCTTTGGCTGCTAAAGTTGAAGAAACTCAAGTGCCTCTTCTCTTGGACCTTCAAGTACATATTTTTTTTCTCCTTTATATCAGAAAACTCATCATGATGTATCTAATAATGTGATTATTTGATCATGAATCATCATTAAATTGAACACTTTTGAGGATTTAATTTAGCTTGTGTCGTACACTTGTTTAATAGACTTAAGTTTTGGAAGAGCAGGAAATTGTTTCTGTTAGGAAATTAACCAACTGGATAAACCCTTGGGGGGAAAAAATTAAATTGTTGCTGCTGGTGCTGGATTATCCTTAGTTGACTCAGTGGTGATCTCTCAACCTGGCTTATCTCTGTAAGTTGATTGCATTTGTTGTTTAGAATCGCGGTGATCAAAGAGCAAAAAGAGAGAATATGCAGAAAGCGAAGAATATGAAAATTTACTAGAATAAGAAAAATGGTTATTACAATTTGGTCTACAATTTGATCATGTAGTAATAACTAATCTTGATTTACAACTCATATCAAAGTGATAAACTTCTATATATGCTAATAGCATTTTCTAAATTCATGGCTTACTTATTTTTTTTAGTTATTTATTATTATTTTTTTAATGAAAATGTGCATCTTTGTCTGTTATTAACTTAGTTGTAGGCCGATTTTTTGCCTTTGAGAAAGCTCACAAGTTGGACCCTAGTTCAAGTGGTTGAGGTGTTCGCCAATTCAAAACTGCACTTCTCCAACGCCTGAAAAGAGTAAGTGCTAGTGTGTTTGTCTTCACCATAATCTGTTTGTTCTAGATATGCATGTTCTGCATTAGTTTGCTTTTTGGGGAAATGGACTTTGTATATTGTCATGGGTGCTGATTGAGATAATTCTTGGTATACTGTGTTGTACCTTTTTCTCTTCTCATAGATAAAGTATGGAACTATTATTAACCCACTAAAAGATATGCTGTTGAAAGCTGAACTTGGGTCAGTTCTTGCTAATTTATGAATTCTGCATTGTTTACAAACAGCAGTTTCTTTCTGTGTTGAAGTCTTGAAGAGGTCTAATATCTAATTTATAATTATTTTTGTCATGGTTTAAGGATGACATATCATTATGAATATTTCTAGTATAGTGGTATGTCAATATAGAATGCATTGTTGTATCTACATTTATTTAGCAGGTGGAGTGGAACTGTTTCTGCTGTTGTTTCTATGGAGGTTAGCTTCAGATACATCATATGGTCACATACAACTTCCTTTCTTTTTTTTCTATGCACATAGTCACATACACTTACCAGTTACGACCCTGTTTATTAATGGGCCTTGTTGCCTTAGTGCCTTGCATATTCGTTTTCATTAGTTTATGAAGAAAAAGTAAAATTGGTGAAAATAATAAAAATTTATATTTTGTTATTAATTTATCTTTCACAAAATCCTAGAATTAGAAAACATTGAAATATGAAAACAAACTCTTGACTTTATTTTCATTAACCTGAACGAGGAATTGCATGAATATAAACATGACCGGCACTCATTTAATTGATTTTTTTTTTGTAATATAGTTTCTACATTATTGAAGCTATGTTAACTTCTTTTACATTTATTTTTTTTCTATATTAGTTTTGCTATCAGACATTTATTTTTTTTTTAAAATAAGTCCCCAATGCCCATTGCATCTTAAATTAATGTTGAACGTGAACAAGTTGCATCGGACAGTGTTGGCAGCAACATTTAGCAGAATTGGAATCAAATCACTATCCTCTTCTCTGATTTATTATCATTACTTGAGACTAGAGACATCAAAGACATGTGATACTATTACTAATTCACTAAGTCAAAGATAAACTTATCTATGACTTGATCAACTTAGTATTTGTAATAAATTTACAGTTTGTTTTATGGGTCCCTAAACCTTAGCAAAGATTTATGTAAGCATGTATTTCATTTCATTAGTTACTATAACACTGTATTCTAACTTCTATGAGCATTAGTTGCCACTTCTATGTGGATCAATAAGCCATTTCATTAGTTACTATAACACTGTATAATTGATAAAAGAAATGGAGAAATGTAATATGTTGCACTCCTCTCTTGTATATTTTTTGTTTTTTGTGTTAAGAGATATTGACAAGAAATGAGAATATAAAAAAGATTTATTTTACGCTATAAAAGAAGAGTGTAAAAAATTATCATTTATCAAAAGTTACCTGAATTCTCTTTTGACTAAAACAAAGAACAAGTTGACTGGAACATTTCGGGCGCTGAAGAGCTTGGAGAGTATGACTTATTTGTAAGTGATAGCTAGAACCTATTTACAATTCTATTATGTAAGATTCAACTAAAGTTTATTAACAACTTGTCAAGTATTACATTTGAACTTTGCTTAATTAGTCTTTGTTTCATGAAATTGTGATCACTATCCATTAGAAACCTTTCTTCCAACAATCTTCAAGGAATAAATAAATTCCAATCAATAACTTAGCACTTTATTGCAACTTCCCGGCAACGGCGCCAAAAAGTGGCAGAAATTGGCGAGTTAAGAAATTATTATAAGAGATACGTTGAGAGTATAGTTCTTACCAACCAAAAATCTGCTTACCAATTTAGAAGGGTTGTCACAAAATTAGAATCAAAATACTGGGAGTATGAATCCCAGGTCATCTCCCAACGAGTTGTAGAAAGATGTGCTATTTTATTAATCAGATATTTTTCAAAAGGGGTTGAGTTTGATAGACAGAAAATTAAATCAGAGAATTTGTATAATTTAAATAAAAACCTTGACCGGGAGCAGATTAGTCGGAAGTCCTATCCTTGTTGGAGTTTTTCCAAGATCAAATTGATAATTGAAGGTTGTCTACTCAGTTATCATTTACCAGATAAAGGAAAGTTAAGCAAGTTGGAAGTCAGTTTCTATTCACAAGTTCTAATCCTCTCCCTTGGGAAGGACTAGTGTCAGTGACTAGAGGGCGACCCAACGCTAAACCCAATTATAATTTTACTCTTGAGCATTCCAACTCAAAGTTCTCCTTTCAACCAACTCCCAATCAAGTTATGAAACTACTCGCTCATTATAAATGTAAAATTCACGAAATAAGAAAGGGGAATAAAGCAAGACATGATAAATAATAATCAAAAGGATCAATTAAAAATAAAAATAGTTCTTGTATTAATAAATTCTAAAAATAATCCAATAGTAACTCTGAATAAATTAAGGATATGAAAGAGTAAGTGACAAGTAAGGAAACAAACTAGAATGATGAAGTCTTGACGGAGGTAATAACTCTTCTCAATATCCCAATCCAAAAAGCAATAAAATCAAAATCATAAGAACTATGAATGTGTAGAGAGAGAACCTAGAGGAGGAGTAAACTCAGATCTAAAAACTAAAATTACGCGGAATGAATGTTGTTGTTGGTCTTTGCATGTTTCCTGGCTCTAATATGCTTTTCTGGGCCAAAAACTGGGTCAAAACAGGGCCCAAAATCGCCCCCAGCAAATTCTGCAGATTCTGCAGATCGCGCACGTCACGCGAGCGCGTCATCCACGCATTCGCGTCATCCAGCGTTTTGCCTTGCCACGCGTGCGCGTCGTCCACGCATTCGCGTCACTTATGCAGTTTCCAATCCATGCGTTTGCGTCAGGCACGCGAGCGCGTCACTGCAATTTCCTCTATTTCGCACGATCGCGTGAGCCATGCGTCTGCGTCACTTCTCGCTAGTTATCTCCTCAATTTCTTGTGTTCCTTTCATTTTTGCAAGCCTCCTTTCCAATCTCCAAGTCATTCATGCCTTATAAAGCCTGAAACACTTAACACATAGATCACGGCATCGAATGGAATAAAGGAGAATTAAAATACATAATTAAAAGTCTTTAGGACACAGTTTCCAACCATGGAGTAATTTTGGGAAGGAATTGTAAATACATGCTAAATTAATGAATAAGTGGGTAAAGATTCGATAAAACCACACAATTAAACACAATATAAACCATAAAATAATGGTTTATCAACCTCCCCACACTTAGACATTAGCATGTCCTCATGCTTAGTTGAAGAAGATAAAATCAATGAGCAGGAACATGTAAAACTCATGCAATGCAATGCAACCTATACATATGAATGCAACTATATGATTCTTGTCCACTTGGTCAAAAGTAAATAAGCCCTTCAAGACAATCACGAATCAAAGATTGGGTAGCTAGGTATGAAATTTAAGTTATATAGAATATATATATGTGTATTAGGTGAAAGCTTGGGTTAATTAAAGATTCAATTTATAAGCTTACTTAGCCATATATGTACCCTTACCCCTACCTTGGCCCCATTACAATCTTGAAAAGACCTCATGATGTTTGCATTGGTACATTAAATGTTGTTGATTGGTTGGGAGAAGAACAAAAATTAGAAAGCATGATTAGAGAAGGATAAAGTGATTACTCTATACACTAGAGAGATTAGAGCGTACATACATCATCAGTGAGGGTTCAATGCCTAAATTCTATGTTCCCTGCTTTCATGAGCTACCTTCTTGCATTTTTATCTGTCCTTACTGTATAAGAATTGAATTAGTGGAATTTGATTCGTGATTGTCTTGAAGGGCTTATTTACTTTTGACCAAGTGGACAAGAATCATATAGTTGCATTCATATGTATAGGTTGCATTGCACTGCATGAGTTTTACATGTTCCTGCTCATTGATTTTATCTCCTTCAACTAAGCATGAGGACATGCTAATGTCTAAGTGTGGGGAGGTTGATAAACCATTATTTTATGGTTTATATTGTGTTTAATTGTGTGGTTTTATCGAATCTTTACCCACTTATTCATTAATTTAGCATGTATTTACAATTCCTTCCTAAAATTACTCCATGGTTGGAAACTGCGTCCTAGAGACTTTTAATTATGTATTTTAATTTCCTTTATTCCATTCGATGCCGTGATCTATGTGTTAAGTGTTTCAGGCTTTATAGGGCATGAATGACTTGGAGATTGGAAATGAGGCTTGCAAAAATGGAAGAAACACAAGAAATTGAGGAGATGACCAGCGAGAAGCGACGCAGACGCATGGCTCATGCGATCGCGCGAAATAGAGGAAATTGCAGTGACGCGCTCGCGTGCCTGACGCGAATGCATGGATTGGAAATTGCACAAGTGACGCGAATGCGTGGACGACGCGCATGCATGGCAAGGCAAAATGTTGGATGACGCGAATGCGTGAATGACGCGCTCGCGTGACGTGCGCGATCTGCAGAATCTGCAGAATTCGCTGGGGGCGATTTTGGGCCCTGTTTTGACCCAGTTTTTGGCCCAAAAAAGCATATTAGAGCCAGGAAACATGCAGAGACCAAGAACAACATTCATTCCGTGTAATTTTAGTTTTTAGATCTGAGTTTACTCCTCCTCTAGGTTCTATCTCTATACATTCATAGTTCTTAGGATTTTGATTTTATTGCTTTTTGGATTGGGATATTGAGAAGAGTTATTACCTCCGTCAAGACTTCATCATTCTAGTTTGTTTCCTTACTTGTCACTTACTCTTTCATATCCTTAATTTATTCAGAGTTACTATTGGATTATTTTTAGAATTTATTAATACAAGAACTATTTTTATTTTTGTTGATCCTTTTGATTATTATTTATCATGTCTTGCTTTATTCCCCTGTCTTATTTCGTGAATTTTATATTTATAATGAGCGAGTAGTTCCATAACTTGATTGGGAGTTGGTTGAAAGGAGAACCTTGAGTCAGAATGCTCAAGAGTAAAATTATAATTGGGTTTAGCGTTGGGTCATCCTCTAGTCACTAACACTAGTCCTTCCCAAGGAAGAGGATTAGAACTTGTGAATAGAAACTGACTTCCAACTTGCTTAACTTTCCTTTATCTGGTAAAGGATAACTGAGCAGACAACCTTCAATTATCAATTTGATCTTGGGAAAACTCTAACAAGGATAGGACTTCCGACTAATCTGCTCCCGGTCAAGGTTTTTATTTAAATTACACAAATTCTCTGATTTAATTTTCTGTCTATCAAACTCAACCCCTTTTGGAAAACATCTGATTAATAAAATAGCACATCTTTCTGCAACTCGTTGGGAGACGACCTGGGATTCATACTCCCAGTATTTTGATTATAATTTTGTGACAACCCTTCTAAATTGATAAGCGAATTTTTAGTTGGTAAGAACTATACTCGCAACGTATCTCTTATAATAATTTTTTAACTCGCCAATTTCCGCCACGTCAGGCCTATTCCAATCAGCTATCACGGATTGGTAATTTGGATACATTGTAAGTATGAATCATTTAATGTATCTACTTATGTAAAATGTAAATCTCTCTGGTTCACACTGATGATTTATTCTAATAGAATTTGCTAATCTTAGAAGTGTTATGGACATGCAAGTCATTTATCTTTTTTTCTCATATGAATCTGTTTTCTCCTTTGATTACTTCCTTTTTTCTCAATAATGATTCTGTTTACAATGAACTAGATTCTAATCCAACAGGAAGTGGATGTGATTCAGAAGAAGCTACTGTTGAGGAATCTAATGAGAATAAAGATGCTATGGACCTTGAGATTCGTTCAACAGAGAATGTGGTGGGAAAACTAGTAAGAACAAAGCACCATAAGGAAATTACTTTTCCTTTGGTAATCAACTCTTCTGAATCAAAACCTATCAGGTTCAAGAAGAATTCATGCACATATGGCTGATGGATGCTGATTCATGTCCATTTTTTGAGAAATAATTCAGTTAATCTTTCTGTAATATATGTAAAATTGTGTAAAATTTAGTATGGTTGAACAATATACTGAGGATTATATTGATAATACACTTTGTTTATGTTTTGAATTATATTGACTTGCTTATTTATAATAATTTTCTTTTAGTTTTATAATACGATGAATTTGTTTATTTTTTGTAATATTATAAATATTCGAATACAAATTAGATAAAATTTGTATTAAATTTATATTTATTTTGTATGAAAACAAGTTTATTTTGTAATTAGAAAAATAAAAAATTCTATTTTACCTTATTGACGAATTTACAGACGAATTTTCTGTCTGTAATTAGAATGTGAGATGATTTCCCAAGATTCAAATTACAAACAGAAAATCCGTTTGAAAATCTGTCTGTAACTACAGACGGAAAATTTGTTAGAAAGTTCATCATTTTCGGGAAATGGATGGAGAATTTATAGAGGAAAAATCCGTCGGTAACTGGTAAAAATCCATCGGTAATTTTTCGACGAAAAAAATCCGTTAGTAAATAATTTCCGACGGGACTTTTACAGAGGGACAAAATCTGTCGGTAACCAAAAATTCGTCTGTAATAAAAACTAAATCTGTCTGTAAATCTGTCTGTATTAATCCATTTTCTAGTTGTGGGTGGTGGAGGCTACGGTTGTGGACAGCTCTGCTTTCAGTGCTTTGTTGCTTTCTGAAGAAAGGGGCTAGGCTAGGGATTGGAGTTTGAAGAATGGGTTAGGGGCACAAAGAAGGCACGCACGAAGCGGGAAGCTCTTGAGCATGACGGACGATGGCGAGTAAGTGATTGATGAGTCCGAACAAGGGTTGAAGAGCGAACACTGACAGCATGAAGAGGGAAACTCCTGAGTGCCATGGACGGCGACAGCAACAGTCTCTCACTCCGATAGACGGATGACGAACAGTGACAGCGACAGCGATTTGTGGATGCTAGGGTTTTTCTTTAGTGAGGGGAGTTTGCTTTCTCATTTTGAAGGAATGCGATTGATGCGTGAGCATTTTTCTTTATTTTCTTGTTATTTTAGATATGAATTTATTGAGTTTTATTGAGATTTTAGTGTTTGAAGCCTATTTTGGATGCTACTTTTAGTCGTTCTATTGTTTTGATCATTTTAGGTGAAGTTTAGATCAGTTTGACAGATTCTGTACAAAAGAAAAGAGAAGAATTTTAGTTCTGTTGAGCTGGCACTAAACGCTGCATCTGGCATTTAGTGTCCAAGCGCTTTGAAATGCGTGCAGCCACTCTGTCAAGCTGGCGTTAAACGCAGACATGGGCGTTTAGAGCCAGGTGCCTCGTAACATGTGCGAGCTCACTGCCTTGAGGGAGGCTAAACGCCAAGCCTAGCGTTTCGCGCCAGGAAGACAGCAACAAGTAGAAAGATTACTGCCTCGTGGAGCGCAGATCCAATTTCAACAAAGGGGCTTCATTTAGATTAGGGTTATAATTATTGTATTTTATTTTGTTTTGGTTACTTTTATTTAGAAACATAATCTTTTGGGCTTTAGTAGTTATTATTTTATTTTATTTTCAAATCAAATTATGTTAGATATAAAAAGGAAAAAGATTTAGCCCTTTGGGCAGCTCTTCTCTTCTATAGCATTCTAGTTTCACATACTTTTGAACTCTAGTTTTTTCTTTGAGTCATGAGCAACTAAACCTCCCTTGTTAAGGTTAGGAGCTCTGTTTATTCTATGGATTAATGCTATTGTCACTCTATTTTAATTAATGTATTGATTTAAATTCAACGATTACTTTCGCTATTCATCTTATGAATTTGAGTGTATTGGAAAATAACTCTTGTTCTACATGAATTCTTATTGATTCTTAGAAAAGTTATCTCACCTGAATACTAGCTTGAAAGTAAATTCTTCCTAAATCACTAAGTGCCTGGACTTAACGGGATACGTGACATATAATCCTCTTATATTTGGGTAATTACGATTTTTGTGGCTAATAAACTAGAATTAAACCTAACCCTTTAATCTATATTAAGTGACCAAGGAATTGGTAGTTGATTAGGTTAGAGGAGACTAAATCGCTAAGGAATTAGGGTTTAGTCAATTACAATTTCCCATTAATTGAATTTTGTATGATTAAAGTAGTTGGTAAGAAATATTATCCGAAAAATAAATATCTCTAAAACCTTAACTGTTCTCTCATATAATTCTCACAACTCGTCCATTGCTTGATTTATTAATTACTGCTTGATGCTTTTGAATCCTAAAATACTATTTTCTACTTGTCTGACTAAGTGAATCATTCGATTATTGTTGCTCGGTCTATCAATCCTCGTGGGATCGACCCTCACTCACCTAAGGTATTACTTGGTACGACTCGATGCACTTGCTGGTTCAGTTGTGGTATTCTAATTCCATACTAGCGATTGGAGAGAAGGGGGCTGAAGTGCTGAACGCGTGCAATTCCTTACAAAATGACGTCGTTTCCTATGAACTGGCCCGATCTAGGTCCAGTTTGACCGACCGGTTCACAGACGATTCAACGATTCGTTTTTGGTTTGTGGTTGGACTGGTCATACTAGCTGGTCCAGTCTAATTTTTAGAACCATGATAATTATATTAATTTGTTCCGAAAATAGAAGACATAAGAAGTTGTATTGCTTTGAAGACATAAGGACAATGAATGATGTAACTTATGATACTTTTAAAGATGTCTACTTTGCTATTGGGTTGTTTGTAAGATGATAAGAATTTCATAGATGTCTTAAATGAGGCTGGTACTTGGACATCTACATCATATGTGAGGAGGCTATTTGTAATTTTACTGGTATCAAACAGTCTTTCAAGACCTAACTTTGTCTGGAAAAATTGTTGGCCGCAACTTTTAGATGATATTCTACATAGAAATTGAAGGCATTTGAACATGAATGCTATAACTTTAATATCCTATTTCTATCTTTTATAACTTCAAAGAATGTTTTATGGCTAGAGATAGTTTGTTGAACTAACTTTTTTTAAACTATCATAGATTTAATTTTGTCTTATGAGGATATCAAGAATTTTGTATTATCAGACATAAAAGATATCATGCATTCTTATGGAAGGAGCTTGTAAGAATATCCTCTAATGTCAATCCTTTCTGGTAGTAACTGATTGCAGAATAAAAGACTAATAATAGAGGAACTCAGATATGACAAACATTAATTAGAGACCTTATCATCATCGATGTTGTGCAGGTGACTATGGAGCAGAAAAAATGACAGAGTTATGAGGACTATAAACATATTCGAAAGAGGATTTTTTTTTTCCTTTATGGTCACGGTGGTTGTGGTAAAATGTTCCTTTACAACTTGAAGTCATCAAAAGTTAGATCAAAAAGTAAAATAGTGCTTAATATGGCTTCTAATAGAATAGTCTTGCTTCTCTTACCAAATAGTAAGGTTGTACACTCTAGATTCAAGATCCGACAACTCTCATCCCTCCCAAATTGTTAATAAGGACATATTTAATAATCTGAGATAAGACATCTATGCTTAGCCGGTATTGTTATGAGGCACCGGATAGATGTTTAAGAAATATTATAAGGCACATATTAATTGCTAATGGCAAGCGTCCATTCGGGAAAAGGCGGTTGTACTTAGTAGAGACTTTAAACAAATATCGCTTGTAATTTCTAGAGGATCTTGACAAGATATAGTGATGCAACCATAAATTCTTCGTACCTTTGGAAGTTTGTTAAAGTTCTACAACTGTCAAGGAACATGAGGCTAACTATGGTATGTGAAAATTAAAACCAACAGAAAATCAAGGAATTTAGATATTGGTTATTAAAAGTTGGTGATGACCTACTAGAAGATAGACTAGATGGAGAGTCAGAAATTAAAATTCCTATGGATATGATAGTTTTAGATTCCAAACAAGCATTTGATGAGTTAATTGACCTTGTCTTTCCAAGCTTAGTGCATAGTTATTTAATGTCAAGCAATTACTTTAATAATTGATTAATACTAGGACTGACTTTAGATGTTGTTGACAAGATAAATAGTCACCTACTATCAATTGTTCCTAGTGATGAAAAGGTGTATCTTAGTTCAGACAATCTTTGTATTAAAGAAGGTGATATGAAAAGCCACTTGAAATTCTTTGGTCTAGAAGTATTAAATGCTCTTAATTATTCTGATCATAAGCTTACACTCATGATTGGTGTTCTGATAATGCTAATTAGGAACATAGACCAGTCATTTGACTTATGCAATGGTACGCGATTAAATGTTAAGAGACTTGAAAATTACTTGGTTGAATGTGAAATACTAATAGGGACCAAAATAGGAGGAATTATATTAATTCCCAGAATAAATATGGTTCCAAATGATGACAGCATTCCAATCAAGTTCCAAAGAAGACAATTTTCATTGATGGTGTCTTTTGTTTGACAATCAACAATGCTCAAGGACAAACGTTAAAAATCGTGGGTTTATACTACCGATACCTGTTTTTACGTATGGACAGTTATATGTGGCACTTTTAAGAGTTAAGAGCAAGCAAGGGATAAAAAGTTTTAATTCAAAATCATGAAGGAGTCTCTGAGAATTGCACGATTAATGTTGTGTATAGAGAAATCTTTGATAAATTGAAATAATTAGATATTGGTTTAATCAATTGATATCTCTTTGTTGTTAATTATGTTTTTTTCATATTTTTTTTGGTAGTTGGATGAAAATTTTAATATAAATAATGTTTAAATTTTATATGATATATGATTAAAGATATAGTCTATGAATGTACAATGATCAATGTTGGAGATATAAACTAAAGTTTTGGTTATTTACAAAAAAAAATATGTACGCACATTTTTTTCATAGAAATTAAGACATTGATTTATTGTATACTATGCTTTTTTTTAATTAATCCAATTATTTTGTAAATTTCTTTGTTATGTACTTTTATTTAGTATGGGCGCAAGTCAGTCTCTTCAAGTGGAAGCAATCATAGGGGGTTCTAGTCCGAGGTAAGTCTTCCTCTATCATTGCCACCAATGAATTCATTATCATACTATAATAATAACTAATAGATCGTTGTATCGAGTAGTTGGATCATAGTCTCTTACCATAAAGATGGATGGTTTTACCGAGAAAAAAATGAGATGAATCTGGAAAAAGCCTTGACTTTAGGATTAGAGGGTGGGCAACTTCTTGGGTTGCGGACGGAGAAGAGCGGCCTACAGCAGGATCCGTCATCTTGACAGAAATTCCTTGAAAATTGAATTTGCTGCAGTTTGAGCGGAGAAGCCGTTTCCAGTCTAAAATCGTCAAAAAGCTTCTAGTCCCATTTCCTCCGGCACGAAAATTCGCATAAACGATAAAAAATATATGAGCTTTATTTAAAGTTTAATATGCCGAACAATAATTTTTTTATTAAATATACTTCAGATATAAATTAAAAAATAATATTTTCTATACATCGCGCCAATACATACACTTGTTCTATCTACAATACATTCTCTACATTTTTCAAAGGATCCCAACTCAATTTTTGCTTCATGTGATAGTAACTTGATATATAATTTAGGAATTACGATGCTTCCAGTAATAGTTAAACCTTTTTCTTTTATGTTTCACCATTTCATGCTTTATTCTTTGTTGTAGATGGATGATTATCTAGTTGATAACCCGTAGCTATTGCTAAGGCTTCATTGTACTTTTTTTTTTTTTTAATTTCCTGTGAGATTGCAAACTAAAGTTGAAATCTTGTCCAACTTCAAAAGTGATAGCATAATATCCTGGTTAATGAAACTATTGTTAACCCTTTTTCTGCTTGTCTTTCAATTCAAATGATATAAGCTCTTTTAGTCGCTATATATTAAGGGGAAAAAAATGAAAAGTAATATTACACAGATACAAAAACACTACTCTTAATCTTTATAGCCTGCCTATATTATAGGCCCTATATACACTACATAAACACGAGGATTAGAATAAGCATGGACTATTTATGGCGTAGAGGACATTGATGAAGTGTGATGAGACAAAGAAGAGAAAGAAGGGTTAACTCTAGATAATGCCCCCGGTGTGTTCCTGCACAAGGGGCAGGTTCCATTCATTCTGAGCCACTCGTCTATGCACTCAGCATGGAAATAATGGTTGCACTCAGGTATGGTCCTCAAAGTATCTTTAGGCTCATATTCACAGAGGCATATTGAGCAGGTATTATCAGTGGGCTTCAACAAGCGCCCGTCGGCGATGAATATGAACCTTGACCTTACCGCAAATGAAGCATGAAAGCCCAATTAAACATAAGAGCCCGGGAACTCCCACTCCTAAGGTTAAGCCATATTTGGCACTGCTGCTAAGACCTGCACGCAATCATGAATATCCAACGCTGAAATTATTACCAAGAAAAGGATAATTAGTTAATTACCAAAAACAAAAGGCCATGAAACATTTTCTTGTCAAATAAAAATATATACCAAAAGAATCTGCTACATAAACAGGAAAAAGTAAAATCCTCACCCAAACTAGGACTTTCCTAAACATGTTCAAACTTTGAGAATTGGGATTCCATGTCCCACTTCTATGTTTCCTAGTAGTTTGTCTAATTGCGCAAAAATTAAAATCATGGTTCTATTATTGAATAACACCACACGAGTAGGAACCAAGTGTCCTAAAATTGACGTATTATTATAAATATTCTTCCTTCTTCTTTCTTTCTTTTATTTTTTAATCCTTTTACCACGTATCAGTCCTTTTGTTTTGGGGGGATAAAGATAAGAAATAGCATAAAGCAAGTTGGTGCAATTTTAAAGGGCTTATTAGGCACATGCCTTGGAAGTTTTAAAAATAATTTTTTTTTAGTTTTTGACTTATGAAAAGTAATAGTATTAATATTTGATATAACTTTTAAAATCAAATTACGATTTTTTAAGAAGTTATTTAGGAGTTTATACAGAAATTAAAAAAAAATAACTTCTCTCGTAATATTTCTATTTTTTATCATATTTCTATAAAATAAGTACTTTTAAAGCTAAAAACCCAAACACAAAATAACTTATTTATAAGCTACTTTTAGGGTTCGTTTGGGTGAGCTTCTAAGAAAAGATTTTTTTTGAGTTATCTTTTTTAAAAGATCTTATGAAAAAGTAAAAGTAATTTTATATTTGGGTATCTCATGTAAAAAGATCTTTTTATCTATTAATTATGTTTGGATATAACAATATAAAAGTACTTTTTTGTTTATTTATTACATGAAAAACATCTTTTTTTTTAAAGAAAAAAGATCTTTTAAAAAAAATGTAAATTACAGCTTCTCAAAAAAGATATTTTTTTTTTATTTTTTTAGTATTTTTACTTTTACTATTCGAAATTTGCCACACACTAAAAAATAAAAAAAA
>NC_029787.2:92334220-92337537 GCF_000816755.2 Arachis ipaensis | reverse complement strand
CAAACAAACATTTAATATAATAATTTATTATTTAAGTTATTTTTTTAAAAAGAACTTAATTAAGGTCTTTCTCCAAAATGGGCCTTGGTCTTGGTGGCACCAATCTTTTCCCCTTTCCTTTAATCATGATCCTAGTCTTTTGTTAACAATTGGATGATCACTTATAAAAGTGCAAACCACTTGTGAAACTCCCCACCCGAAAAAACACTTCAATAATATTAATAATTAATAATAAAAATAATAAAACTGACATTGATGAATCATGATGCCGCACTTTTTGATGAAAGTATGAAACTGACATGTTTGAACGACATTTCATTTTTCTAATGACACGTTACTCAGAAAAGATGAACGCATTCATAATACATCTTTCTAGTATTCGTAATCGGTGGCAAGTTTCATATCCTTAAGGAGCACGGAATTAGACTATTTGAGTCCAAAGAGAGTTGCTACACAGTCTAATATTCAATTGCCAATTACGACCCGATACCTAAGTACCTAACCGCTATATGCAAAACATGTAGCACGAACCATAACTGGTTTTCATGATAATTCAACGTGTCCTGTTAATCTCAGATGAGTGAGAGATTCTAAGAGAATGAATCGATAAAGACAAGGCGAATTGCGTATAATCA
Source organism: Arachis ipaensis (assembly GCF_000816755.2). Classification (NCBI taxonomy): domain Eukaryota; kingdom Viridiplantae; phylum Streptophyta; class Magnoliopsida; order Fabales; family Fabaceae; genus Arachis; species Arachis ipaensis. The sequence goes on along the minus strand of NC_029787.2, from coordinate 92,336,902 downwards.
AGAATAAAGATCGAAAAAGCAATTCAAGTGGGGGTGGAGGCATCCCCCAGCACAGAAATCAAATTAAGAATAACACAATTTTGCCCATATAAATAAACCTGATTTACTTTGATTTTTTCTAAAATGATAAAGACTTAATTGAATCAGTTTACCTTGGTTTTTGGTGGGAGTAGAAAAGCATCCAACTCGAGAAGTTTTATCGTTGACGAAGCCACAACGTTGGCCACTAACCGCACATTGGGAGCACCTAGGTTGGGTCCAAGCCAAGCCAATATCGTGGTTGAGATCAGGCCAGAATGGCCACTGAGGCATATCCACCATCGGAAGCGGCACAAGAGCCGTGGATATCACGTCACACGTTGATGACGTGTCAATAGGACGCAGCCCTAAGACTATGACCGAGTTTCCAGTGTTGTCACTGAGGCATGCGATTCTAGGTGACCCCGTGGATTTGGTCCAGTTTGAGGGGCAACTGAGGAAGGTCAGATTGAAATATTTGTAGCGTGCGATGTCGAGCGTGAATGGTGAATCCGAAAGGTCCCAGTTATTGTGCAAGAACCGTTTTGGGAGACAACCTTTGGGATCGTTGACTTGGATGGTTTGTTCCTCGTAATCGATGCTCTTGATTACCAAGTCCTCTGTTTTGGGGAGAGTGAGGATTGTTTGAGTGAGGTTGTTGCGCTTGCACGAGAGATGGAAACTGGGGTCAGGGTAATAGCTGCACTGAGGCTCTTGATTGGCTTCTTTCAACCCGAAAGGGAACTGAATATCTTCGATTTCGCCGCATGACTTCACATCGCAAACCTGTTTGCTTCTTGTGATTTGAAGATTATGGAATACAAAGGCAACCAGTAAACATAATTGGGCCACTAATACTGATGAAGCCATCAGCCAAGTGCAGAAGAAGCTGAGTTTAATAGTGATGAAAAATCAGGATGGGATGGGACGGGAAGGGTGATTGTTTGTTTGTTCCAATAATCTAATCTATGGGATAAGTTGAAGTCGAACGAACCCCTAAGTCAACCTTTTTAATTAAGTGTCAACAGTGGTCAGTCAACTGCGAGAATAAGCATCAGTCTAACGAATGCAAGGGACAAACAGAGGTGTTGACAAAATATCATATACTGCAAGGCTAAACCTAGTGCTACAGTCACTTTGACTTTAACGCTTCTCTGGCTCTTACATTTCCAATTCATCCCTAGCTTTAGCAAACCCCTGTCTTCTACCTTCTTTACCCACAACTAAACTCTCAGAGTTGTAGTTTGTTTTCAGTTAATAGACTGTCTTGGGAGATATCGCATGGAAAACCAAACAAAATAAATAGAAAGTTGGTCATAAAATTTACTACACACACATCTAACTAGTTTAGATAGGTTCTCTTCATACCCTGACTTAACACCATGGTCCAAGTCCAAGTAAGCTAAAAAGGTTCAATTTGAAGATTGGCCTTCACCACCCACCCGACCTGTTTTAAAGAGGTCGGGCTCGACATAGGCTCCTCACCAAAGAGGTCGTGCTCGAGGTGAGCTGGCAGGCAACACTTATTCAAATAAGTAATTGCCCCTAAAATCTCTCAACCTACTTCTAGAAGTCATATCTCAACAACACTAAGATAAAGGGGGCGGTTATCCACCTTCAGAAGTGGAACTACTCCAACGGTGGTTGTTGGATCACCACTATAAATACATTGACACTCCACATGTATCTCTAAGTTCCAATACTCTCTAAAACCTGCTAAACCCCTTGCTAACTTAGGCATCGGAGTGTCTTTGCAGGTACCACCTCCCATTCTCCAAAACACACAATTTGGACGGCGGCTCCCTAACGTGAGCAAGTCGGAGCCCACCTTCTTTTGACGTTTGGACCAATCCTTCAAGCCCAATCCACCTATCTTAGGTTACCTACGTAACATTGGCGCCGTTGCCGGGGACCTGGGAGATCAACCCATGATGGTGGACGATCTAAACGAAGACGGAAACACTGCGTCCGAATCTGAGCAAGAAAACCAAGACACTGGTAACAAAGCAGATTCTTTTGGCCCACCCTTTTCAAGGATGCAAAAGAACTGGTAAGGAGCTGCAATGAATGCCAAAGATCTGGAAACTTGCCCAAGAGAAATAAGATGCCACAGAATTTCATCTTGGAACTAGAACTGTTTGATGTGTGGGGAATTGATTTCATGGGACCATTCCCAACCTCATATGCAAACAATTACATCTTGGTAGCAGTAGATTACGTCTCCAAGTGGGTAGAGGCTATTGCAACCCCAACAAACGATAACAAGGTGGTCATGAACTTCCTCAGGAAGAATATCTTTAGCCAGTTTGGAGTCCCACGAGCACTCATCAGTGATGGAGGAAGCCATTTTTGTAACAAACCACTAGAAGCTCTTCTCCTATGATATGGGGTAAAACATAAGGTAGCCACTGATGACAAGTCATCCTAGCCTGCAATTTACATTTCTTGCACTTTAAGTTTCTGCCATTTAATTTCTTGTTCTTTAAGTTTCAGCAATTTACTTTCCTGCTCTCTTTAATTTCATGCAATTTACATTCTGCAAGTCACAAATCACTCAACCAACACTTGATTCGCTTGACTAAATCAACCACTAAACTAAAATTTCTCAATCCTTCAATCCCTGTGGGATCGACCTCACTCCCGTGAGTTTTTATTACTTGATAT
>NC_029787.2:92331697-92334018 GCF_000816755.2 Arachis ipaensis | reverse complement strand
TTTCCTTGGCTCATCCTGCTGAATATGATTTTCATAATTTGAAAAACAAACGAGAGGAGTGGTTTTCATTCATTTCTCTCTCAAGTTTGCCAACTGTTTGATACTTTGTGTCAGCTGATCCTTCAATCATATCCTGGCCTGAATATGCTCTATCTTCACTTGAATTGGTTGTGACTGTGCAGATCATGGAAGGGAACTCAACAAATTCGAGCAATCATGAGAATAATATCCCCACCATGGACGATAATGTAACCCATGGTTCGAAGCAACTATCCACAGCCATGAATGATGTTGCCCAATGGTTTGAAGCCTTTCCACAAGGAAGCATTATCGGATGGGAAGAACTGATGAATGGACTCCTAGTCAAATTTAACCCATCACAAAGAATTGTTAAGCAAGAGGCAGAAGTGCATCCATTAGAGAAAGAAATTGAAGGTGCTCGTGCAGTAATAAGCCAAAACAAGCAGATGCATCAGCAAACTCTACAACAATTAGATATGATGGCTAAAAAAATCATTGAGTTGAGACATGCTGTAGTACATACATACAACCTGACTCAAAGCTCATATGGGTGTAATCAAGTTGAACAAAGCTTTGGGGCCATTAACCATGAGCAACAAAGCTATGAGCAACAGCAAGCTCCAAGCAATCACTCTAGCATGCTCCAGAACAGACCTCAGAATGATGTGTACAATCCACCTTGGAGGACTCATTCTAATGGGAGGGGGGTTGAGAACCAAAATCAAAGACCAAGGGACTTCAACTTCAATAACCCTAACTTCAAAAATCAACTTAAAACACACCCCCACAACAACAATCATACACACCTCCAACCCCATCCTACCTCACCATTCGCTCAAAATGACATTCATCAACCACCACAACTGCCACAACCACTTCCAACCTTTCAAAGGATCTATATTCTAGAAATGCTGATGGAGAGGTCCATAAGAATTCAAGAAATGATGGCAATAGAGCGGGAAGAAATAAAAAAGCATCAAGAGATGATAAGCAAGAACCAGGAGGCTTCACTCAGAAGACTTGAAAGGCAGGTGGAACAATTAGTGCAAAACCTTGCTGAATTGGGTGTTGGGGAACAAGCAACTTTCAATATCATTGCAGAATATCATACAAGCCTTTGGAGAGATTGAGCATCATCAACCAAAGAAGCAAAAGATGAACATAAAGGGCAGCAATTATGATGATGAGAAGGAGGAAAGCAAGTGAACTCCAACAGGTTGTATTGTCAAGTGATTGTTTTACATCAAATATTGCTGTGATTGAAAGTTGGATTGTATCCTGATCTACCCTGCATGTATGCATAGCATAGTTTTTTTTAATTACCCCTGCTTGCCTGCATAGCATAGTCTTTCTTTATAATTCAATAAGCAAGGTGAAATCACTCAACCAACACTTGATTCGCTTGACTAAATCAACCACTAAACTAAAATTGCTCAATCCTTCAATCCCTGTGGGATCGACCTCACTCCCGTGAGTTTTTATTACTTGATACGACCCGGTACACTTGCCGGTTAGATTTGTGGTGTTTTGGAAGAGATTCGTTTCTCACCAAAATATCTCATCAGCCACACCATACCATCCCCAAACAAGTGGACAAACTGAGATATCCAACAGAGAGCTAAAAAGGATTCTGGAAAAGACTGTGGGTGCATCAAGAAAGGATTGGTCGAAGAAGCTAGATGATGCTCTTTGGGCATACAGAATAGCATTCAAAACACCACTTGGAATGTCCCCATATCAACTGGTGTATGGTAAGGCTTGTCATTTACCACAAGAGCTGGAACACAAAGCTCTCTGGGCTATCAAGATACTAAACTTCGACAGCATTGCCGCTGGTGTAAAGAGGATCTTACAACTGCAAGAGATGGAGGAATTCAGGTCACAAGCCTATGAAAATACCAGGATGTACAAAGAGAAGGCAAAGAGAAGACATGACCTGCTTCTTGCACCCAGAAGTTTCGAAAAGGGGCAGCGAGTACTTCTCTACAATTCCAAATTGAGACTGTTCCCAGGAAAACTCAAATCAAGGTGGTCCGGACCTTTTCTTGTCACAAAAGTATCGCCATATGGACACATCGAAGTCATGGATGAAGGTTCAGAGAGGACTTTTACAGTTAATGGATAAAGACTCAAGCATTACCTGGGCAACATGGGAGAAAACCCCAGAGTAAACTATCATCTCAAGTGAAGGAGGAGTCGTCAAGCTAGTGACGATAAAGAAGCGCTTTGTTGGGAGGCAACCCAACCTCAGGTATTTTCCTTTTCACCTTTATTTCAATAAAGATCACAAGTTATTTCCT
>NC_029787.2:92294151-92331596 GCF_000816755.2 Arachis ipaensis | reverse complement strand
GTTTGGGAGTGTTGGCTGAAAGCTTATTTTAAAGAGTTGCCCCCTTACAGAGCACTTAGCTTAAGAACAAAAATAAGCCCTCAAATAACAATAAAAGGATCAATGAATAAAAGTCTCATGGGATGCAATAACAGGTGAGTATTCTAGGACATGATAAAGGTCTACCAAGGAGATCAATGAGTGCATTGATTGAGGAAGAGATGAAAATGAAATTGATCTGGAGAATGCAACATCTCCTAAGCCCAATGAACTCCCCATTTCTGATTTTACCCATTCTCTTTAATTTCTGTTATTTACTTTAATGAGCAATTCCCCCATTCCCATTTACAATTTTGCAATTTACCTTCCATCATTTACTTTCAGATCTATAATTCTAGCATTTACTTTCCTGTCAATTACCTTCCCGCCATTTTATTTTCTGGAATTCTCAACTCAAATTCTGGATTCGCTCAACTAGAACAGTCCTCTAATTAAAGTTGCTTGATCAATCAATCCTTATGGGATTCGACCTCACTCTATTGTGAGTTTTTACTTGACGACATATTCGGTACACTTGCCGAAGGGAATTTGTTGTGAGACAAGTTTTCCGTGCATCAGAGACACCTGAAGGAAGTCTACCAGGTCAGAGGAGAGTTACCCGACCTTCCAACAATCTATTTCACCAAAGAAGATGGACAAGGCATTGCTCCTGGGCATGACGATCCGGTGGTAATTACCATGATTCTCGCCAATGCCCATCTACACAGAACCCTGGTCGATCAGGGGAGCTCGGCTGACATCTTGTTCAAACCAGCATTTGACAAGCTGGGATTGGATGAAAAGGAGTTAAGAGCATACCCTGATATATATGGGCTGGGGGATACACCCATAAAACCATTGGGATTCATACCCCTACATACAACTTGTGAAAAGGGGATAAAATCCAAGACTCTAAGCATCGACTTCATAGTCGTTGATGTGGGCTCAGCCTATATTGCTTTAATAGGCAGAACAACCCTAAATCGGCTTGGAGAAGTGGTATCTACCCCCCATATTTGCATGAAGTTTCCAACACCAGAGGGAATTGCAACCATCAGGGGAGATAAAAAGCTGGCGAGAAAGTGCTACAATGAAAGCGTAAACCTGAAAGGAAAAAGCAAGGAGTTTCACACTATTGAGCTCGGAGGAATTCGAGCTAAAGAAGAGTTACGACCACAACCCGGAAGAAAGACTGAAGACGTACAGGTCGGGAAGGAGGAAGGAAAGAATACCAACAGGAGCCAACTTGAAAGAAGACTTGAAGCAGAAGCTTATAAGGCTCCTACAAGAGAATTCCGACCTTTTCGCTTGGAAAGCCTCCGACATGCCCGGGATAGATCCCGAGCTCATGTCACACAAACTGTCGGTATACCCTGGATCATGACTTGTTCAGCAGAGAAGACGGAAGCTCGGACCTGAACGGGCTCAAGTAGTGGAAGAGCAAATACAAGCCCTCCTAGAAGTCGACTTCATCAGAGAGGTCAAATATCTGGCTTGGCTAGCAAATGTGGTGCTAGTCAAGAATCAAACGGAATGTGAAGGATGTGCATCGACTACACCAACCTGAACAAGGCATGTCCAAAAGACCCATATCCACTCCCAAATATTGATACCCTAGTTGATTCCAGCTCGGGATATATCAATACTTGTCGTTCATGGATGCATACTCGGGATATAACCAAATCCTGATGTACAAGCCGGGTTAAGAAAAAACATCTTTCATCACGCTTAGAACGAATTATTGCTATGTGGTTATGCCTTTTGGGTTAAAAAATGCAGGCGCCACATACCAAAGGCTGATGAATAAAGTGTTTACACCTCACCTTGGAAATTTAATGAAAGTATATGTAGACGACATGTTAGTAAAAACCAAGGATGAGGTCGACCTCTTGACCAAGCTCTCGCAAGTCTCCAAGACATATTTTGAGCAATGAAGACGGATTGGAAGAAGTTATTGAACAAAAATTGGAAATTGAAGAAGATTGTCAAAAGGTGGAGGTTATCCAAGAGGAGCAAAAGGGAGTGGATATCACATCGCTAAAGCATTGGAAGCCTCTCTTCCTAAGTCACCACCATCCATCACATCATTTGCGTGGGTAAAACTCTTGTCCTTTAGCTTTATTGGCCTACTTGAATACGGGTTTCTAGAAACGAATGGTCAACTTAGAGCTCTTTGTGGATTGAAGAGCAAGAAAGAGATGGTTAGTGGTTGGCAACATAAATCAAGGCTCATTAGGGTTGAAATCTCAAGGTTTGGATTTCGAAGATGCTGCAATGCTCAATTCAATGGATCTAGGAGGAAGCTTTGGCATTCAAGTGAGAATTTGGAAGTCTTATTGTAATACCCTCACTATCAGAATGTCCCACTTCCGACTGTGCCACTCTGATAGTGAGAATTACGATGACTCACATATATTTAATAATAATATATGAGCCTTTAACTCAAAACAGTATCGTTGTTTTCTTTGAAAATCGAAAATACTTTTTATTTCAGTCAAACATGCATATATAATCCATTTCAGATGACAATTTCATAAGATATATACATATACATACAAAACTTCTTATACAAGAAAGTTACAAATATATATCATTACAACTCTTATCCCTCTTACAAATATAATAAACAAAGGCGAGGGAAAGCTATAACAGTACATACAAAAACATAGAATACAATCAGATGCTCGAAAGAAACTCCTTAAACTCTCCATCCGTCCTGAAAAGGAAAATCTATAGGGGGTGAGAATATCATCCTCGTTGGTTCTCAGTAGAGGGTTTTTAAGAATTGTCATAAGATGATATTTAAAAAAAAAAAAAAACTGTTTTTCGATTGCAGTAATCATCGCTCGTCGTATGAGTCTTTTTGAAAACGAACTATTAATCATCCAAAAACTAAACCTTTTCGAAAAACCATAAGTTAATTACCCTAAAATCCAGATTCATATTTTGAACTTTTAAAAACTCCAATTAATCACAATATCACTTGACGGCCTGATGAATCCACATTTTATGGTGTTTATTTGCTCTATTTGGGTGGATTTCATCAACTTTTCTTGCATTTATCCATTGAAATAGCATAGTTTCATGATGTCTTCCTAATTTGTGCTTGAAAGTGAAAACATGCTCTTTAGGCTTTTTTATTGCTAAATTTTATTCACTTTGATCCCATTTGGGGCCTTGATGTATTTGTCAAGTGATTTCAGGTTTTCAAGGCAAGTTTGGGTTGAAGAAGTGAAGAAAGAGCATCCAAAAGGGGAAAAATCATGAAGAAAATGGAATTTGGAAGCTGCTGCAAAGATGCGTACGCACAGTGATGCGTGCATATGCACAATGGTGACTTTGTGCAAGGATGCGTATGCACCAAATGTCGTGCGTACGCACGATGGAAATTTTGCGCAACTGTGTGTACGCAACGTAGGTCGTGCGTACGCACGACTGCATGCACGTGAGGTCATTAATTACAAATCGCTGGGGACAATTTTTGGGCGTCCAAAGCCCAATCTAACTCATTTCTGAAGCTATTTCAAGCCAAATTGAAGAAGGATGAAGGGGGAGCACTTAGGTTTAGGTTTTTACATGTTTTAGTTAGTTTTTTAGAGAGAGAAGCTCCCACTTCTCTCTAGAATTAGGGTTTTTATCTTGATTCTCTCTTTAATTTCTCTCTTTAATTCTTGTTTTATTGTAGTTTCATTTACATTTTCATGTTCTATTGCCTTTAATCTCTTAGTTTCCTTTGTTAATTTTACTTTCATGCTACTTTTGTTTTATGAATACTCTTGTTACTTTTAATATCATTTAATGAAATTTTGATGTTTTATATTTCTTTAATGCTTGTTTGAGTTGTTATTTTTATTTTATTGCAATTGATAGTTATAGAATTTATTTTTATTGTAATTTATGATATTTTTCCTTTTATGCATGTTAGATGTTTGATAAAATGTCTCTTATAGTTTTTTACACTCTTGGTTAGGAATTGGGTAATTAGGTGAACTTGAGTCATAGATGTCCATTCGATATTGTGATTAGTATTGTTAGTTGGTTTGGTTTCCACTAACGCTAGTCTTTCACTAAGTTAATTAGTGAGTTGATTAGGACTTGTGGATTGAGATCAATTATGCCCTTTTGACTTATTCTCAATGTTAGAATAGACTAATTGGGATTAATTCTTAGCAATTATCATGTTTGTAGTCTCTGATTATGATAGGAATCCTTAACTCCCAATCCTTGCTAAGAGTTCCTACTTTTTGCCACTTGAATTCCCATTTTTGATTTACTTGCTTTGAGCTTTAATTCCCTTGCATTTCTATTTACTTTCTTGCCTTTTAATTTTCTTGTCACTTGCAATCTCCAATCCCCATTCTCTCATAGCCAATAATATGACACTTAATTGCAATTCCTAGGGAGAATGACCTGGGAGTTTAATGTTCTTAGTTATTTTGTGTTGAATTGTGACATCTTTGATTTAAACTTTGATTGAGAGTTAATTGTTGGTCTAGACTATGCTTGCAACGCCAATTCTATTTTTGTGAAATTCTAGATCAACATAAATTTCTCTCATCACGGCCTCCGGCCTAAAAAACCCTTCACGGCCTTCGACCCAATCAATAAGATCACATCACACTCCAACCACCATAAAATGAACCAACAATTACAATCACAAGTAATACAGTTCAAACACAATCAAGAGCAATTAAATCACGTATAGCAATTAGCAGTTAAATAGAATTATTCATATAGGCAAACCAAGTACAATTTGCACCCCCAAACCATGTCCCAAATATGCATATGATGCATGCCTGTCCTACTGGCAGTGATATCACATTGTCGGTTATAAGTTGCCAACCCGACACATCTTTTCGGATGTAGCCTTTCTGCCACGCTAGGGATATAGTGCCCTGCACACTATTGTGCACCCAGGGATATAGTGCCCTACACACTCTTGCGGCATAGAAGGTTATGCGAGTGGGACACTACCTCAGCCTTCACATCTTAATTCATCCTAAGGATATAATGCTCTGCACACTATCATTCCAAGGATATAGTGCATGGCACACTTTCGATATCAAACAAGTTCATCATTCCTTTCCAAGTTCCAAACCCATTTTTTAGTTTAAATCTCTTTCGAAAGACTCAAGAAAATCATTTACTTTAAATTAATTAAATACTTTTCAAAACAAAACCTTTTCATGTTGAATCGGACTCAAAACATAATTTCTTTCTTAGATAATTCGAACTCGAAATATAAATCTTTCCTTGGTAAATAAAATTCAAAATAGTAATAATTCTTTTCTAAACTAAATAAAACTCAAATAATATAAATTCTTGAATCCAAACTTTTCTAAATAACATTTCAAACCAAATCTCAAATTTTTATAGAAATTTCGGCAGCATCTCCTCTAAAATTATTTCCCAACCAAACCATTTCCAATCCTCAAAATTATTTCCAATAAATCAAACAAAACCAATATTAATATCTCAAATCAATTCCAATATCTCAAATTATTTTCGATAAATCAAACAAAACCAATTCCAATATCTCAAATCAATTACAACTCAACTCAAGGAAATCGGCAAAAATCCAGAATTCGAACCAATCAATCCAGAAAGTCATAATAATTCAATCATTCATCCAAATAAACTCAATACAATCTATAAGACTCACATAATCACCAAAATATATTATTTGAATCAATATCGATTTATAATAATTCTTAAGAATAAAATAAGTTTAAGGAAAGCACCCCTACCTTGATCGTGACTCGACTACGCGACAAAACTCCATTTACTCTCAGACCACAACGGCAGCCGCAACCTCAGCAACAAACCACTTTCGTAGCAACCGCAGCAACTCTAATCGTAACATATAATAACCAAAACTCAATCTTATAGCAATTAACGCCGCAAAACCTAAGTGTAAGATAACAGAACAATGACTAAAGGGCTTTTCGAAACGAAAACACTTACCAAAACTAAGAAGGAACGAATGAGCTAAGTAATGGCACCCCCCGCGGTGGTTCCGGCAACACCCATGCTATACCCAGTGACCAGAACGGTAGCAATGCTTCCTCTTCTCTCTCTCTCTCTCTCTCTCTCTCTCTCTCTCTCTCTCTGTTCAAACTTCTCTTCCCGACAACCCCAATGGCGGCAGCGGTGGTGCAGTAGCTCAGAACGGGCCAGCAGCGGTGGCGGAGGAAGCTCCGGCAGTGACGGTGCCATGGGTGGTGGAGGTTCTCACTCTCTTCCCACGTGTCTCCTCTCTCTTCGCATATCTCTCTCCCAGCGAACCTCCATTGACGGCGACGATGCTGGTAACCCCAGGCAACGGCGACGCGGCAACAAGCTCGACGGCGGCACTAGATGACGGCGCTGAGACGATTGCGGCAAGCTGAACGCAGGCTGGGCGGCAGCGTATCTTCGAGCTCCCTTCTTTCGCTCTTCAACGTCGTGCACCTCCCTCTCTCTGCGGACTCCCTCTCCCTGGCAGCACAGCAACAGCGAACGGTGGCAGTGACGCCCACGGCGCCATCTTCCCTTCTCCCTCCGAAAATTTTGGGTAGTTTAGTATTTTAATAATAATAGGGCTAATAAAGTAATTAAAAACTAATTTTAATCCAACAATAATTATATATAAAAATACTATTTCTTTTTCAATTTACTAATTATTTTCAAATAAATACTCTAATCCAAGAATTAGAGATAATCAAATTAATTTTTTTATCACAAAAATTAAAGTATTAAATCCCCAAAATCTCAATTATTTAAATCAAATGATATAAAATTCTTATTATTTTACAATTACTAAACTTTATAATTTAAATATGAAAATTATCTAATAATTATAAATTAGATAAAGATACTCATTTAATCATCAAACTTGATTTAATTATTTTTAATAAAATAATTTCTGAAATTAAGGTCTTTAATAAATAAATAAATTGAAATTGATTCATAATAAGATTTTAAAAAAATTCTGGGTCTTACACTTGTCACCCGGATAGAATCATGAGAATCAACTAGAAGGCGGGTGCAAAAACAAGATTTGGGTTCTTAGAATACAAGGTGATCATTAATTTTGGGAGCTCTTAGCTTGTTTCAAACTTCATCAAAGTTTGGTGTACATCAATTGGAATCATACAGAGCATTGGAAGTCCAAGCATTCGTGGAAGTACAAGGATGAATTCAAGCATAAACCTCCATGACAAGAGCTCACCAAAAGGTCCAACTTAAGAACAATAAATAAATGTACTAGTTGGGTGATTTACGGTTTATTTTATATTAAATTGAGTGGATTTTATCCATTATTCTCACACTTATTCATATAATTCGCATGTTTTACATTTTCCTTCCTAATTTTGTGCTATGATTGAAAATATGCTTTTTAGGCCTTAAAATGGTTCATTTTTAATTATCCTTTATTACCATTCGATCCCGTGATGCGTTTGTTAAGTGCTTTCAGGTTTACAGGGCATGAATGACTTAAAGGATGAAGATGAAGCATGTTAAAGTGGAAGGAACACAATAAATAACAGACTTTAGGAGCGAGGAGCGACACGCACGCATGGCTGACGCGTGCGCATGACCAGGAGCGTCGTTCAGCGACGTACGCATGACTGACGCGTACGCGTGGACATGTGCAAGGTTCAGCGATGCGTACGCGTGACTGACGCGTACGCGTGACAGAGCGTCACGTGCTGCAATTAACAGAAAATGATGGGGGCGATTTTTAGGTTGCTTTTGACCCAGTTTCAGGCCCGAAATTACAGATTAGAGGCTGCAGAGTGAATATGGAAGGGGGAATCATTCACTTCTCATTCACACACTTTAGGTTTTACATGTAGGTTTCTAGAGAGAGGCTCTCTCCTCTCTCTAGGTTTTAGGATTTTTAGTCTTGTTCCTTCTCAAATTCAGATTTCTACCTTACTTTAATTTAGTTTTCTTCTACTTTTATATTCTATCATTGATTCATTTATGTTGCCAATTTAGTTTATGAATTCTTCTTGTTCCCTTTAATACATATTAATGCAATTTATGTTTGCATGTTTATGATTGCTTTCTTTAATTTGTTGTTATTGTTTCCTCTTGCAATTGTTAGTCTTAAATTTTGCTATGTCTTGTTAGTTTTCTATGTTTTAATTTTATGCCTTCCAAGCGTTTGATAAAATGCTTGGTTGAATTTTAATTTAGATTTTTATGTTCTTGATTTGGATTGATTAATTAGAGACTCTTGAGTTTGGAGATTGCCGGTTAGCTTGAACTTCACCAAAGCTAGTCTCTCACTATGAGTTGACTAGGACTTGTGAACTCAAGTTAATTGTATGCACTTGACCTTCCTCCATTGGTTAGAGGTTAACTAAGTGAAGGCAATTCACTTTTACCATCACAATTGATGATGATATTAAGGATAGGACTTCTAATTCTCAATCCTTGCTAAGAGCTTTCTTAGTTATTAGTTTATTTTTCTCGCAACCTATATTTTCTTGCTCCTCATTTCAGAAACCCAAAAATATACTTTCCCGTAACTAATAATAAACTACACTTTCTTGCAATTCCTTGAGAGCGACCCGAGGTTTAAATACTTCGGTTAATTTTATTGGGTTTGTATTTGTGACAAACAATTTAAACATTGATTGAGGTTTAATTGTCGGTTTAGAACTATACTTGCAACGCGATATTTTTGTGAAAATCTTTACTGACAATTTTCCTCCAACAGTGGGAGGCACCCCACCATGATAAAATCTTCCAACCCTCACTTATTTTTACTATTCTTGTACATATTTCTCTTAGTTATTAGTTTGTTTGGGTAGATTTTTATTGTTAATTGCATGTTTGAATGTATTGTTGATGTCACTTTTGAAATAGTTTGTAGCTTTCTTAGCTTGATTTTCTATCCTTAATGCTTTACTAAGTTTTCAAGTAATTTATGAGTTGATTTTGACTTTCGGATGTTAGAGAGTGGATTGAAAACTTCTTTCTAGGCTTAGTTGTGTATGTTTCAAAAAAAAATATTATCATGCGTATGCATGATTCTCCTCCAGAACCAAAATCGTGTGTATGCATGGAGCATGCGTATGCATCACACCATTTACAGAATTGAATTGTTTTTGTGCGAAGATCACGCATATGCACCACCTTCAAGCTTTGCTCAAGTTGTGCATACGCATAAATTCAAAAACTTAACCCCCTTGTGCAAACCCTAATTTGCACAACACAACACACAGCCCCACCTTCTTTCTTCTTTGTTCTTCTTCCTCACGCAGCCACAACCTCCATTTCAGTTCCACCCTCAACCACTACCACCAGCGAGCCATCGTCATCGCCGGCCACAACCCACAACCACCCTCCACCTTTATCTCCTTCTATTTCTTCTTTTCTTCTTCTTTTCCTTCTTCACCCCCTGTCCGCAATGCCTTTTCCCCTCCATTCGTCACTGTCGCACCGCTACCGCTACTGCTGCTGTAAGCCCAGCTTCTTCTTCCTCTTATTTTCATTCTCACTCACTCACAGCCCCACATTTCTATCTCATTTCACCATTCATTCACAATACGGGGCACCCCTGTTTTCCTTTTCCATTTTCAGCAGAGAACTCACTACCACCGGCACCAATTGCTTCAGTAGCTGGCAAACACCGCTGCAACAGCCCACCACCCATTCTTCCATGCTCTGTTTAGCTTGCTCTGTTTCAAGGTTTTGTTTAATTTTTCTTTTAATTTTGGTTCAGCTCGTATTCTTACAAGTTAGTTTAATTTTTGGTTAATTTGTTTAGTTAGATTACTGCTGTTAGTGATTTTAGGTTAGGTTAGGATATGATAGTTAGTTAGTTTCATAGGTTCTATTTTTGCTCAAGTGTTTGGGGATTGTTCTGGTTTGATATATTACAGTGGAATCTCTAATTCATTGTACTATTATTGAATTTGTTGAATTATGATTGTTGATTTATGGTGGATGATTGATGATTTTACTAAGGAATTGTTACTGCCATAGTTTGAATATTGTTGGGTTGTGTGGAGGTTTACTGTTTTCTTGTTGTTCTATTGAAGTTTGTTGCTATAATTGTTTACAATTGCATATTTAAAATTATCATGCTTGGGTACTTTTTAAGCTTTGATTGCATTCTGATTGATTGGACTACTGTTCTGATAATTTTTTTATAAACGCTGCTCAATTTGGCGTCATTGTTGTTGACTTTGGAAATTGGTGTTACAAGGTCTTTATTGACGATATTCTGTGTCAATGTGACCTTGCACACCAAACATTTACAATCTTGCCTCGAAGAATCTTGTATTGAACATTTTTTTGGTCAATTTCTTGCTTCAATATTTTTTTTCTGTCATTGAAGTGATTGTTTTCAATCTCTAAGTGACCAAACCTTGCGCATTTTACATGTTTGAGGATTCTTTTGCCTAATTTTGTAAGATTGACAACTTTTACCCTATGTAATCCTTTTGTTAGCTTTTGTTGTGTCCAATTGATTTTGGATTACATTAGGCTTGAACCTCACTCTTTTGTATCAATCTTGTGATATTGGTGCTTGAAAGCATATCGATGTTGCATTTTCTATGCTCACCTTGTTGAACATTATTCTTGTTATTTCTTACATCAATTGCTTTTGAATATGCTTTTGCCTATATACTTAATTTGTGTTTTGAATTATATGTTGTAGCTACCATGTAATTTGATTCATTATTCCTTGCTTAGGCATTTATATGAGAATGTTATTTCTATGTCACTGAATGATGCTTGCTTGCATAATCTCTATTTTTGGCCTTGTGATTCCATTTCTCATACACATTTTCCTCTGATCTTTTTCAGAATGACTAGTGAAAGAAAAAAGGGAAAGGTCATTGCAACAGAGCCGAGTAAGAAGGGAAGAATCCAACAAACTGCTGAAACAACAGATGAGCCACAATCCGAGAGACAGATCAGTAGGAGAGATCAAATCAATAAGAGCACACCTCTTACTAATCTGTCTAAATTCTCCATCTTTTACTCAGAATTGAAGTCCCCTGACTTTCAGAAATGCAACTTGCATGTTGAGAGAAAACTCTAAATCTCCGCTGAGCTGAGAAAGTTCACTGATGAAAGGATCGAGCAGCGGCAATAGGTGTTTCTCGATAGGGAACTGGTGGAGGTGAATGCATCTTGGACTGTGAGTTATATTCCAATTATTACACGGGGGCCCTCGATGCAGTTTACCTCCGAGGCAAGCAGATTTTGGTGACTGAGGAAGTCCTAGAGGAGATCTTTCACTTTCCACCTAAGACTAGTGGAAAGGATGATTATGAAAAGGTAGAGGGTTAGCAAAGGTGATGGAAATGATTTCCAAAGCTGGGAGTAGCTGGATATTTGGAGCAAACAAGACAACTCCAAAGCTATCTCAGTAAATACTCTAACTTTAAAAGCTCAGATATGGCATCAGATCCTCTCTAATTACGTCATACCGATGACCCATAAGACCGAAATCACAGCTGATACGGCAGTACTGATCTAGTGTGTTTTAGAGGGTAAACAGTTGTACCTTCCAAGACTCATTAGGAAGTACATAGGGTGAGCTCACTATATTAGCAACATTGCCTTCCTGTGCTTGATCACTCAATTAGCTTTGAGGACCGAGGTTGTTTGGGAGGACACTAATGAAAGACCAACAGTTGCCAAAAGTAAGAAGATCATACCCCATGGTAACTGGTACAAGTCTCTGCTGTCCAACAAATGCAGAAGCTGCAGCCAGGCAGCATCCACATCTGAAGCAGGTACCTCAGCAGCAACAGTAGAACCACCAGCAGCACCATAACCCGCAGTACCACAGCTCGTAGCACCACCACTACCATCATCATAGCCGATTCATCATCTGGTCCAGAGACTCTTTGAGGAGATAGCTCACTTGGAGCGTCACTCCAAGCAACGCTATGAGAATATCAAGCATAAGAATCAGGGCTGGGACCCGATGATCGAAGAGCTAGAAACTCCCTCGGAGCAGAGTGGAGATGAGGATCCATCAGCTGATGGTGGAGATGATGAGGATGACTGATAAACCCCCTTTTTAGGGTTTATCTTGTGTTGAATTTAGAGAATTTTGATAACCTTTCCTCACATTTATTCAATGAAATAGCATGATTTTGTGATTGTCTCCTTATTTGTGCTTAGATGTAAAAACATGCTTTTTAGACCTTTAATTTGATGATTTTTATCTTCCTTTGATTCCACTAGATGCCTTGATGTGTTTGCTAGTGATTTCAGATTGAAAAGGGCTAGGAAAGGATCAAAGGAGTGGAAGGAAAGCATACAAAGTGGAGAAATCATGAAAAGCCAAAGATTTGAAAAAAGCCCATGGGCATGCGCGCGCACTATGCGCCTACGCGCGGATTGCGAAATGCTCGAGGGACGCGCACGAGCGCTGTGCGCGTACGCGCCGAAGGCCGCACATGATTTTTAAAGAAGAACTCGTGCCTGGCAATTTTGGAGGGTTTTTGGCCCCATTTGGAGCTGAGTTTTTGGCGGAAAAAAGCTAAATAGACCAAGGAATGAAGGGGAAGACATCAATAGACAATACACACTTAGACACTAGTTTAGTTTTAGTTTAAGTTTTTGGAGGGAAAGTTAGTTTTAGAGAGAGAAGCTCTCTCTTCTCTCTAGGATTAGGATTAGGTTAGATCTAGATTAGGAATTCTTAGATCTAGGTTAATTTCATGCTTAGATTTACTTTTCCTTTATCAATTCTTCTTCTTCTACATCTCTTCTCTCTAGTTTAGTATTTAATTCTTGTAATTTTCTACTTTTATGTTGATGCACTTTTGTTCTTCCATTTTCTTTTTAATGCAATTCATGTTTTGATTTCCTTTATTGTTCATTTGATTTGTTGTTGTTTAATTCCTTGCAATTGAGTAGTGTAGATTTACTTTCCTTGCAATTTTACTATGCTTTCCTTTTGTGCCTTCCAAGTGTTTGATAAAATGCTTGATTGGATTTTAGAGTAGAATTTTATGCTCTTGGCTTGGGATGATAACTTAGGAACTCTTAAATTACTAATGTCTAAGTGATTGATGATTGGGAGCCATTGACTCTAGTTCTCACTAATTGAATTGGTGGAGAGCTAGGACTTATGGACTTGGATTGACATAGCTCATTTGACTTTCCTTTACTAGTTAGAGGATGATTTAATGGGGTTGATCCTTGCCAATTCTCATGTTGTGGTTAGTGATAGGGATAGAGATCCTTGACCACCAAACCTTGCCAAGGCCTTTTTGTTAGTTGTTAGATTATTTTAATTGCCATTTACATTTCATGTCTCTTACCCCAAAAAAACCCCAAAAATATACAATTCATAACCAATAACAAGAACACTACCCTGCAATTCCTTTGAGAGACGACCCGAGGTTTAAATACTTCGGTTATTAGGATTATTAGGGGTTTGTACTTGTGACAAACAAAATTTTTGTATGAAAGGATTATTGTTGGTTTAGAAACTATACTTTACAACGAGACTTCATTAGTGAATTCTAAACCGTCAAAAATCCCATTCATCAAAATGGTGCCGTTGCCGGAGATTTGCAATGGTGTTATGTTATTGGTTATTGTATATATGTGAATAGTGTGAATAGGTTTGTCTTTCGCTTGTTTTCTAGTTCTTGTTAGTTTTATTTTGTTCTTCCACTATGAATTCTCACTTTGGCTATGAGTTTGGTTCTCACTATGTTGTAGGAAATGTGGACCTTAATGACAACATGTACCAAGGATAGAACACTTCAAGATGGGAGGAACCTCAAGGAATTGATCACTCCTATTGGCAACAACCTCCGGATACTTATAGGTATAATTCACATCCTAGTGCATGCTAATTCAATAGCTATGGTGACTCTTTTAGTGATAATCAAGTACCACCACCATATGCTTGTGAACCTTATCCTCAACATGACTATCAACCATGCTCACAAGCCCATTTTTACCAAGCACCTTCTTGTGACCCACATCCATTGTATGACCAATCACCCATACCATATTCTTATGACCACTATGAGTAAGAACCTTTGGAACCACCACAACCTTATCATGACTATTATGAAGAACCACCTCAATACATACCATCTCTATACCCTTACCAAGAAGAACCGCCTTCCCACTATGAACCCTTTCTCCAAAATAATGAACCTTCCTATCCACCCCAAGCCCCAATAGATGACTCTCTTACCATGCTACTTCAAGGCCAAGCGGATATACTAAGGAACACCCTACAGTTTGTGACTAATTTGACTAAGGTAGTGCATACTCTAGCCTACCAATGTTTGAGTACTCAAGGTGCTTCCGTGGCCACATGTGAGAAATCAAAAGATGAGCAAAGCATGAAAGAGAGATTGGAAAATCCGGTGGAGAAGAAGGAAGAGTGGAGCTTTGTATTGGAGCAATTGGAGACGCCTAGGGTCATTGAAGAAAAGAAAGAGGTGGTTGAAGATCTAGGAGATGCGGAACCACCATGGAA
The DNA here is from genome assembly GCF_000816755.2 of Arachis ipaensis. Taxonomy (NCBI): domain Eukaryota; kingdom Viridiplantae; phylum Streptophyta; class Magnoliopsida; order Fabales; family Fabaceae; genus Arachis; species Arachis ipaensis. The sequence continues at coordinate 92,317,108 of NC_029787.2, read as the reverse complement.
GTCTCAACAACCTCCGGAGCATATAACGATTGAAGAATATGAGAAGGTTGATCAAGAGATGGACTCAATCATCAATGATTTCTTATCAATAATTGAATCCTCTCCCATGGGGCGTGAAATTGAAGCTATTGAAGACAACTCAACACCAAATGATGTTGGTGATCTCATTGAAGACTCTTCCATCGAATGTGAAGTTGATATAGAAGTAGATTTCACACAACCTCCCAAGTTTGACTTGATTGATGAGGAGGAGGAATTGGAAGAAGTTAACAAGCAAGAAGAAGATGAAAGAAGTTTTCAAGAGGTGGGAATACCCAAAGAAGAGCATAAGGAAGTGGGTAAAATCTTCAAACCTATGCTTTACTTTCTCACTTGAATATGGCTTGATTGAAACGGATGGACAACTTAGAGCTCTTTGTGGGATTAAGAGTAAAAAGGAGTTGTGTAGTGGTTGGAAGTTTGGAATTAGACTCATTGAGGTCAAAGCTTCAAAGCATAGGGACTATGATTGGATGAATGCTACTTTACATGGGTCTAGGAAAAAGACTTGGTGTGCTAGAGAGAATTCTATTTGTCAGCCACCCGAACGAAAAATTCATGAAGATCAACAAGAAGACGGGTGCGAAAATAAGATATGGGATCCCGGTTCGAAGTATGAGGACCAACTATGGGAGCTCATATCTTGGATGGAACTCCGTCCAAACTTGGTGAAGATGGTTGGGATTTCTGTCAACCAATTAAGGAGCAAAGATCCTTGGAGATTCAAGGATGAGTACAAGCATAAGCCACCATGATAAAGAGCCTCCCAAATATCCAACTTAAGGACTTAAACTAAAAGTGCTAGGTGGGAGACACCTCACCATGGTAAACTCTTTCCACTCTCTTGCATTTTGATTAATAAGTGATTTGAGTTACCATTGTAGATAGTATTCTTTCCATATAGTGTTTCAATAATTGGTTGTAGGTTGCTTATAGAGCGAATCTCCCTTGCTTGTATTTGAAAATTTCCAAAAAAAAAAAAAAAAAATAGGGTCAAGGATGCGTATGCACACTGTGTGTGCACGTGTCCATATGCGGATACAAGCCCATACTTTTTCCAGAGAGTTGGGCCACTCTCATGCCAATACTAGGCTAATCGCATAACCGCATACACGCGTACACGCACTGTGCGCAAACGCGTCGCTATACATACTTGGCAATTGATGAGCGGATAATTTATACCCTTTTGGCATTGTTTTTATATAGTTTTTAGTATGTTTTAGTTACTTTTTATTATATTTTTATTAGTTTTTATGCAAAAATCACATTTCTGGACTTTACTATGAGTTTGTGTGTTTTTCTGTGATTTCAGGTATTTTCTGGCTGAAATTGAGGGACCTGAGCAAAAATCTGATTCAAAGGCTGATGCTATTGGATTCTGACCCTCCTGCACTCGAAGTGGATTTTTCGGAGCTACAGAAGCCCAATTGGCCCGCTCTTAATTGCGTTGGAAAGCATACATCCTGAGCTTTCCATCAATATATAATAGTCCATACTTTGCCTGAGATTTGATGGCCAAACTGGTGTCCAAAGCCATCCTAAAACATCTTGGTGTAAAACGCCCAAACTGGCACCAAAGCTGGCGTTTAACTCCAGGAATAGCCTATGCACGTGTAAAGCTCAATGCTCAGCCCAGGCATACACCAAGTGGGCCTCGGAAGTGGATTTCTGTACTATCTGCACTTAGTTACTCATTTTCTATAAACCTAGGTTACTAATTTAGTATAAAAACTACTTTTAGAGATTTATTTTATATCGAAGGCTATCATAGACCATTGTTCACGTTTTGGAGGCTGGTCATACGGCCATACCTAGACCTTTTTCACTTATGTATTTTCAACGGTAGAGTTTCTACACAGCATAGATTAAGGTGTGGAGCTCTGCTGTTCTTCATGAATTAATGCAATTATTATTGTTTCTCTTTCAATTCACGCCTATTTCTTCTCCAAGATATACTCTTGTACTTAATTCAATTAAGTCAGAATGAAGGGGTGACCCGTGACAATCACCCAATCTTCGTTACTCGCTTAGCCAAGATCCACGTGCCTGACAACCACAAAGCAGTCTACATGATGTTCAACGTAGTCATTGGACGACAACTGGAGTATATTCTCTTGGATATCTAATACACAGACCGAGTCCGTGAGATTAGTATCTTCGTGGTATAGGCTAGAATCATTGGCAGCATTCCTGGGATCCGGAAAGTCTAAACCTTGTCTGTGGTATTCCGAGTAGGATCTGGGAAGGAATGACTGTGACGAGCTTCAAACCTGCGAATGTTGGGCGCAGTGACAGTGTGCAAAAGGATCAATGGATTCTATTCCGATGCTAGCGGGAACCGAAAGATGATTAGCCATGTGGTAGCTGTACCTGGTATTTTTCATCCGAGACGAGAAATTTGACAGTTGATTAGCCGTGCAAAAACCGTAGAGGACCATTTTCACTGAGAGGATCTTACAGCTTGCCATGGAAGGAAGCACGCATGGTTGGAAGAAGGCAATAGGAAAGCAGAGGTTCAGAAGCAACAAAGCATCTCCAAATGCTTATCTGAAATTCCCACCAATGAATTACATAAGTAAATTTATCTTATTTTATGTTTTATTTATCTTTTGATTATCAAAACCTCATAACCATTTGAATCCGCCTGATTGAGATTTACAAGATGACCATAGCTTGCTTCAAGCCGACAATCTCCGTGGGATCGACCCTTACTCACGTAAGGTTTATTATTTGGACGACCCAGTACACTTGCTGGTTAGTTGTGCGGAGTTATGAAAAGTGTGAATCACGATTTCCCACACCAAGTTTTTGGTGCCGTTGCCGGGGATTGTTCGAGTTTGGACAAATGACGGTTCATCTCGTTGCTTAGATTAGGTAATTTTATTTTATGTTTAAGCTTCTTATTTTTTTATTTTCGAATAAAAATTCAAAAAAAATGTGTTCTTCAGAATTTTTAAGAATGAATTCTAGTGTTTCATAAGATATGTTGAAGCTTGGCTGGCTGTTAAGCCATGTCTAATCTTTTGGCCTGAGGCTTCCACTTATCATTGCAGGAGCTTTTTGATTCCCATCAATTTGGCTGTTGTATGTAATGCTCTGCTAAAGCTTGGCTGGCCATTTGGCCATGTCTAATCTTTTGGACCGAAGCTTTCACATAAAGCTTGGCTAGCTATTTAGCCATGTCTAAATTTTTGGACCGAAGCTTTAGACTAACATTGCATGATTCTTGGAATTCTTATTAAAAATTTCGAGTTTACTATTTTTCTTTTTTCCAAATTAATTTTCGAAAAAAATACAAAAAAATTAATAAAATCATAAAAACCAAAAATTTTGTGTTTCTTGTTTGAGTCTAATGTCAAATTTTAAGTTTGGTGTCAATTGCATCTTTTTAATTATCTTAAATTTTCGAAATTATATGCATTGTGTTCTTCACTGATCTTCAAGTTGTTCTTGATGATTTTCTTTGTTTGATCTTTTCATTTTCTTGTTTTGTGTATTTTCTTATTTTTCATATGCATTTTTGAATTATTAGTGTCTAAACATTAAAAAAGTTTTAAGTTTGGTGTCTTGTATGTCTTTCTTTTCTTAAAAAAAATTTTCAAAAATATGTTCTTGATGTTCATCATGATCTTCAAAGTGTTCTTGGTGTTCATCTTAACATTCAAAGTGTTCTTGCATGCAATTTTGTTTTGATCTTAAAATTTTTATGTTTTGTGTCATTTTGTTGTTTTTCTCTCTCTTCATCAATTCAAAAATAAAAAAAATAATATCTTTCCCTTATTTCACTCATAAATTTCGAAATTTTGAGTTGATTTGGTAAAAAATTTTTAAAATTTAGTTATTTCTTGTTAGTCAAGTCAAAATTTCAATTTAAAAATCTTATCTTTTCAAATCTTTTTCAAAAAAAAAATTTTCATTTTTCTTTCATGTTTTTCAAAAATTTTAAAATTCATTTTCAAAATCTTTTTCTTAACTTTATTTATATTTTCGAAATTATTGCTAACATTTAATGTTTTGATTAAAAAATTTTCAAGTTGTTACTTGCCTATTAAGAAAGGATCAAACTTTAAATTCTAGAATCATATCTTTTAATTTCTTGTTAGTCAAGTAATTAACTTTAATGTCAAAAATAAAATCTTTTTAATTTCCTTTTCAAATCTTTTTCAAATAAATTTCAATCATATCTTCTTTTCTGTTCTCTTCTTTTTCATATGAGCAAGAACAAGGATAAGAACATTCTTGTTGAAGCTGATCCTGAACCTGAAAGGACTCTGAAGAGGAAGCTAAGAGAAGCTAAAGCACAACACTCTGGAGAGGACCTTACAGAAATTTTCGAAAAAGAAGAAGTTATGGCAGCCGAAAATAACAACAATGGTGGAAATGCAAGGAAGATGCTTGGTGACTTTACTGCACCCACTTCTGATTTCTATAGAAGAAGCATCTCAATTCCTACAATTGGAGCAAACAACTTTGAGCTTAAGCCTCAATTAGTTTCTCTAATGCAGCAGAATTGCAAGTTTCATGGACTTCCATTGGAAGATCCTCATCAGTTCTTAGCTGAATTCTTGTAAATCTGTGACACTGTTAAGACCAATGGGGTTAATCCTGAGGTCTACAGACTTATGTTTTTTCCCTTTGCTGTTAGAGACAGAGCTAGGATATGGTTGGTCTCAAAACCTAAAGAAAGCCTGAACTCTTGGGAAAAGTTGGTCAATGCTTTCTTGGCCAAATTCTTTCTACCTCAAAAGTTGAGCAAGATTAGAGTGGAAGTTCAAACCTTCAGACAGAAGGAAGGTGAATTCTTCTATGAAGCTTGGGAAAGATACAAGCAATTGATTAGAAGGTGTCCTTTTGACATGCTTTCAGAATGGAGCATCTTATGTATATTCTACGATGGTCTGTCTGAATTGTCCAAGATGTCATTGGATCACTCTGCTGGAGGATCTCTTCGTTTGAAGAAGACGCCTGCAAAAGCCCAGGAACTCATTGAGATGGTTGCAAATAACCAGTTCATGTACACTTCTGAAATAAATCCTGTGAATAATGGGATGACTCAGAAGAAAGGAGTTATTTAGGTTGATACTCTGAATGCCATATTGACTCAGAATAAAATATTGACTCAGCAAGTCAATATGATTTTTCAGAATCTGACTGGAATGCAAGCTGCATCAAACAGTACTAAGGAAACCTCCCCTAAAGGAGAAGCTTATAACCCTGAGAATCCTGCAATGGAAGAGATGAATTACATGGGAGAATCCTATGGAAACACCTATAATCCTTCATGGAGGAATCATCCTAATTTCTCATGGAAGGATCAACAGAAGCCTAATCAAGACTTCAATAATAATGGTGGGAGAAATAGGTTTGGCAATAGCAAGCCTTTTCCATCATCTTCTGAGTAATAGACAGAGAATTCTAAACAGAGCCACTCTGACTTAACAACCATAGTCTCTGATCTATCTAAGACCACTCTCAGTTTCAGACTGAAACAAGGTCCTCCATTAGAAATTTGGAGGCACAAGTGGGTCAACTGAGTAAAAGAGTGACTGAAATTCCTCCTAGTACTCTCCCAAGCAATACGGAAGAGAATCCAAAAAGAGAGTGCAAGGCCATAAACACGTCCAACATGGCCGAACCTGTAGAGGAGGAAAAGGCAGTGATTTCCGCTGAGAAAGACCTCAATGGACATCCACTGGCCACTAAGAAGTTTCCTATTGAGGAATCAAAGGAATCTGAGGCTCATACAGAGACCATAGAGATTCCACTAAACTTACTGTTGCCATTCATGAGCTCTGATGAGTATTCTTCCTCTGAAGAGGATGAAGATATTACTGAAGAGCAAGTTGCTCAGTATCTAGAAGCAATCATGAAGATGAATGCCAAGTTATTTGGTAATGAGACTTGGGAGGATGAACCTCCATTATTCATCAATGAACTGAATACATTGGCTCAACAGAAATTACCTCAAAAGAAATCGGATCCCGGAAAGTTCTTAATACCTTGTACCATAGGCACCATGACCTTTAAGAAGGCTCTGTGTGACCTTGGTTCAAGTATAAACCTCATGCCACTCTCTGTAATGGAGAAACTAGGGATTTTTGAGGTACAAGCTGCAAGAATCTCACTAGAGATGGCAGACAATTCAAGAAAACAGGTTTATGGACTTGTAGAGGATGTCTTAGTGAAGATTGAAGACTTTTACATCCCTGCTGATTTCATAATCCTAGACACTAGGAAGGAAGAAAATGAATCCATCATCCTTGGAAGACCCTTCCTAGCCACAGCAAAAGCTGTGATTGATGTGGACAGAGGAGAGTTAGTCCTTCAATTGAATGAGGACTACCTTGTGTTTAAGGCTCAAGGATCTTCTCCTATAACCATGGAGAGGAAGCATGAAAAGCTTCTCTCAATACAGAGTCAAACAGAGCCCCCACACTCAACTTTTAAGTTTGGTGTTGGGAGGCCACCATTAAGCTCTGAGTCTCTGTGAAGCTCTCTAAGAGCTCACTGTCAAGCTATTGACATTAAAGAAGCGCTTGTTGGGAGGCAACCCAATGTTATTTAATTATATTTATTTATTTCCATTATTATTTTATGTTTTCCTTAGGTTGATGATCATGTGAAGTCATAAAAATAACTGCAGAATTAAAGAAAAATAAAAAACAACATCAAAAATAGTACACCTTGGAGGACAGGCTTACTGGCGTTTAAACGCCAGTAAGGATAGCAGAATGGGCGTTTAACGCCCAGCCTGGTAGCATTCTGGGCGTTAAACGCCAGAAAGGGGCAGCAGACTGGCATTTAACGCCAGGAAAGGTAGCAGAGCTGGCGTTTAACGCCAGAATTGGCACACAGAGGGTGTTTGAATGCCAGAATAGTGCAGGGAGCAGAATTCCTTGACACCTCAGGATCTGTGGACCCCACAGGATCCCCACCTACTTATGCTTTATGTTTTATCTATGTTTGTGTCTTTATTACATGATCATTAGTGTCTAGTGTCTATGTCTTAAAGCTATGAATGATTCCATGAATCGCTCACCTCTCTTAAATGAAAAAATGCTTTTATTTGCAAAAGAACAAAAAAGTATATGAATTTCGAATTTTATCTTGAAATTAGTTTAATTATTTTGATGTGGTGGCAATACTTTCTGTTTTCTGAATGTATGCATAACTAGTGCATGTTTAAAGTTGGAATTAAGAAAAATTGGCTCTTGAAAGAATAATGAAAAAAGAGACATGTTATCGGTAATCTGAAAAATCATAAAATTGATTCTTGAAGCAAGAAAAAGCAGTGAAAAACAAAAGTTTTAAAAAAAAGCCAATAACCCTTTAAACTAAAAGGTAGGGATAAAACGGATCCAAGGCTTTGAGCATCAATGGATAGGAGGGCCCAAAGGAATAAAATCATGGCCTAAGCGGCTAAATCAAGCTGTCCCTAACCATGTGATTGTGTCATGAAGGTCCAAGTGAAAAGCTTGGGACTGAGTGGTAAAAGTCGTGATCCAAAGCAAAAGAGTGTGCTTAAGAACTCTGGGCACCTCTAACTAGGGACTCTAGCAAAGCTGAGTCATAATCTGAAAAGGTTCACCCAGTTATGTGTCCGTGGCATTTATGTATCCAGTGGTAATACTGGAAAATAAAATGCTAAGGGTCACGGCCAAGACTCATAAAGTAGCTGTGTTTAAGAATAAAAAAGAATTTAACTAGGAAAATCAATAACATTATTTGTATTTCTGAGTTCCTAAAGAGGCCAACAATTCTGAACTCCAATGGATAGAGAGATGCCAAAACTAGTCCCACTCATCTAATTAAAACTAATATTCATTGATATTTTTGAAATTTATTGTATTTTATCTTCTTTTCATCTTATTTTGTTTTTGGTTTCTTGGGGACAAGAAACAATTTAAGTTTAGTGTTGTGATGAGCGGATAATTTATACGCTTTTTGGCATTGTTTTTAGGTAGTTTTTAGTATGTTTTAGTTACTTTTTATTATATTTTTATTAGTTTTTATGAAAAAATCACATTTCTAGACTTTACTATGATTTTTTGTGTTTTTCTATAATTTCAGATATTTTCTGGCTGAAATTGAGGGACCTGAGCAAAAATTTGATTCAGAGGCTGAGAAAGGACTGCAGATGCTGCTGGATTCTGACCTCCCTGCACTCAAACGCGTTTTTCTAGAGCTACAGAAGTCCAATTGGCGCCTTCTCAATTGTTCTAGAAAGCTAACATCTTGGGCTTTCCAGCAATGTATAATAGTTTATACTTTGCTCGAGATTTGATGGCCCAAACTGGCGTTCAACGCCAGCCAGAGACCCTTTTTTGGCGTAAAACGCCAGAACTAGCACCAGAACTGGAGTTAAACGCCCAAACTGGCATCCAAGCTGGCGTTTAACTCTAGAAAAGTTCTATGCACGTGTAAAGCTCAATGCTCAGCCCAAGCACATACCAAGTGGGTCCCGGAAGTGGATTTCTGCACTATCTGCACTTAGTTACTTATTTTCTGTAATCCTTAGTAACTAGTTTAGTATAAATAGCACTTTTTACTATTGTATTCGTATCATCTTATGCCATTTTTCACATTTGGAGGCTGGCCACACAGCCATGCCAAGACATTTTTCTCTTATGTATTTTCTACGGTGGAGTTTCTACACCTCATAGATTAAGGTGCAGAGCTCTGCTGTTCTTCATGAATTAATGAAAGTACTATTGTTTCTCTTTCAATTCATGCATGTCTCTTCTCCAAGATATACTCTCGTTCTTAATTCAGTTAAGTTAGAATGAAGGGGTGACCCGTGACAATCACCCACTATCTTCATTACTCACTTAGCCAAGATATGCGTGCCTGACAACCACAAGCGGTCTACATGATGTTCAACGTAGTCATTGGATGACAGCTAGAGTATAATCTCTTAGGCCTCTGGTTTGTGACTTTGACTTGCATCTCCTGACAACAGAGCAGTCGAACTCACAGAGATCAGAACCTTCGTGGTAAAGACTAGAACAAACGAGCTTCAAACTCACGAATGTTGGGCGCAGTGACAGTGTGCAAAAGGATAGAGAGATCCTATTCCGACACAAGTGAGAACCGACAGATGATTAGCCGTGCGGTAGCTGTACCTAGTATTCTTCATCTGAGATGAGAGATCCAACAGATGATTAGCCGTATAGAAGCTGTGCCTGGACCATTTTCACTGAGAGGACGGATGGTAGCCATTGACAATGGTGATCCACCAACATACAGCTTGCCATGGAAGGGAGCACGCATGATTGGATGAAGACAATAGGAAAGCAGAGGTTCATAAGCAACAAAGCATCTCCAACGCTTATCTGAATTCCCACCAATGAATTACATAAGTATCTTTATTTTAATTTACGTTTTATTTATGTTTCAATTATCAAAACTCATAACCAATTGAATCCGCCTGACTAAGATTTACAGGATGACCATAGCTTGCTTCAAGCCGGCAATCTCCGTGGGATCGACCGTTACTCGCGTAAGGTTTTATTACTTGGATGACCCAGTGCACTTGCTGGTTAGTTGTACCGGAGTTGTGAAAAGTATGATCACAATTCCGTGCACCACCTGTGAAACAAACACCTGGTCTATGCGATCGAGACGTCGTATGATACGACGCTCGCTGCGCTCCATGAAGCGAAACAGGCGCTGTACTAGCTGATATGTCGGGGGGTGGTGGTGTCACGTCATCGTCCCTCCATGGGGCACCAGCTAACTCAATCATGCTAGTGACCAATGTGGGAAATGGTAGGAGGCCACGGATGTGCGCTCGCCACATGCCTCGCCTGATCAACCGGGGGAAGTATACCTCTTTCCCCTCCATGACACAGCCAATCAGAAGAAGCATATCCATCAGAATCTTGAAAAAATGGGTAGTACGAAGGACATAGTGGGCGAATATCTGCTGCCAAGTCCTAGCCTCTCTAGACAAATAAGCAAATAACATCCCCTTAGGCCTTTGGTTGTTAGAGTCCATCACCCAAGGGGCGTCCGGTGTGGCAATAATGCACTTCAGTGCCTCAAAATCAAAGGTCATAGCATTCATTGCTATCTCAGCCTGCTGGTATGCACATGTGTCACCGGTTCGGGGTAGACAATGCAAAGCACCCTCAATAGCAGCCTCAGTCACTAAGACCTGTCCGCCCCATAGGTGGACTGACTCAAGAGTCGTGCGAAAGAGGTTGCAGTAAAACTCCTTGACCCATGAAGTGTTTATTCTTCTCAAATCCCTATCAACAAAGCCCAAGCCCAGTCCCTGAATACGGGCATTAATGGAGTGCCTCAGGTCGTTGGGAAGGGCCAATTTCTTCTCAATGTTTAGCTTTGTCTTCAAATAGGTAGGGAAGCACAGCTCACATTAAAGATTGGGAAATGTGTATGTGTCAGTGGGTGGTAGCAGCTAATTCTGTTTATCCACTTCATTAAGTGGGTTCTTTGCATAGTTGGCATAAGGAGAGAGGGTGGAGGCTTGAGATTTCTTCCTCTTTCTTGAGGTAGTAGCCTTTGCTTTTCCCCTATCGGCCATCTGAAAGCAAATATGACATGATATAAACAAATAGGCCAAATAGGGGCATGGAAAGCAAGGAATGGCATATTAACATGAAGTGAGTTAAAATGAAGAAAACTTGGAATACAAGCAACAGGGAGTAGCATTCAACACAAAAGCTATAAACCAAGAATTCAAGCAATATATGCACAATGCTTGTTCATGAAGCTCAATGAGCATCATACCCAAAAAGAATGGTTAAAGAGTTAGTTGAAAGCTAAAAAGAAAAATCAGTATGTTAGGCAAGTTAAAAGTTAGAAAACTGGTTCAAAGGTTAAGGGTATGATGGTCATTTGCTTAATCGCAGTGAATCACAAGTATGGATAACAAGCATACTCACGAACATGAGGGAGAAGCAGTCATTGATGATGAAATATGATATTGCATAAAAGAAGTAATTAATTGAAAGAAAGTCATCAATCAATATCGCGGTCATTGATAATGCAATAATTGGTGTAAAAGTGTGGATTGCACACTAATGTAACCAAAAGCAAGTTGGAAAACAATATTGAGGTAAAATGTTGCATTAGTGGAATAGACCAAGTATTGCAAATGAGTGAACCATCTTTAAGAAAAAATGCAAGTTGAAGTCAAATTGGATCCTAATATAAGTCAAAAATGCATTTGATTCAACTTGACAAGTGAGAGCTCAGGAAGGTTCTAATAGATGCATATTGCGGGAAACAAAGTAAAGACATGGAAATGCCGACCAATTCACTCTATGAACTGAACTTGGTGAGGTAAAGAAATCTAAATTTTAAAAGTTGCAAGTTCAGTTTTAGGTGTTAATTTTGAAGAACAAACATTTTCTAGAAATTTAGGCAGCATTCCGGTAATAATTCAGACATTCCCGGATGACAAATAGCAGTAGAAAAAGTCACAACAATCCAAAAATTGCAGCAAGTATGGGCAAGTATGGATTTCATACATACAGGCAGCATCAATCAAGCAAGGTAGCAGGAAAATCATGGAACAGAGACAGCAAGCAGTAACATGTACACAGAACAATCTCTCAACCCGTACTCAGCTAACAAGCATCATTCAGAAAATGAACACAAATGGAGTACTTATCAGGCCTAGAATCATCTAACCACATCCTAACTACCTAACCGCAATTATTCCTATCTAACCTATCATGAAGAATTAATCAACTAACTAATCTAATCTAAGCATATCAAAATTAATGAAAGCAGTAAAGAAGCAGAGCAGTGGGGCAAGGGAAACCTAGAGGCAGAGGTAGAACAGAATAGAAATAGAGGAATGGGAGGAAGGGACAGCAAAGTGGTGCTGCCAGTAGCGGCGGCTGATGGCGGCGCAGGCGGTTGCGGCAAACAGAGGGCATAGAGAGGAGGTGGTGAGAGAAGTGAGAATGAGAGGGTGAGGGAGAGAGAAAGAGCGAGAGAAGAAGAGAAAGGGGGAGACGGAGAGGGTGGCGGCGATGACGGTGGTCTGCCCGGCGCGTTGTTGGACGGTTGCTGAGCTGGTGGTTATGGAGGTGAGGAGAAGAAGAGAGAACATTAGAAAGGGGGAGGGTTAGGGTGCGCGACTGCACTGTGCTCTTCGCGTCCCTTGGGGTATATGAATTTGAATCCACGCGTGCGCGCACCGTACTCGTCCGCGCGGATGGGAAACTGAGCGAGTGACGCTAGAGCGTTAAGTACGCTTTCGCGTAGATTAGACTTTCCGGATCCCAAGAATGCTGCCAATGATTCTAGCCTATACCACGAAGATACTAATCTCACGGACTCGGTCCGTGTATTAGATATCCAAGAGAATATACTCTGGCTGTCGTCCAATGACTACGTTGAACATCATGTAGACCGCTTTGTGGTTGTCAGGCACGCGGATCTTGGCTAAGCGAGTAACAAAGATTCGGTGATTGCCACAGGTCACCCCTTCATTCCGACTTAACTGAATTAAGTACGAGAGTATATCTTGGAGAAGAAGTAGGTGTTAATTGAAAGAGAAACAATAGTAATTGCATTAATTCATGAATAACAGCAGAGCTCCACACCTTAATCTATGAGGTGTAGAAACTCCACCGTTGAAAATACATAAGTGAAAAAAGTCTAGGTATGGCTGTATGGCCAGCCTCCAAAACGTGAACAATGGTCTATGATAGCCTTCGATATAAATAAATCTCTAAAAGTAGTTTTTATACTAAACTAGTAACTTAGGTTGGAATGAGTAACTAAGTGCAGATAGTGCAGAAATCTACTTTCAGGGCCTACTTGGTGTGTGCTTGGGCTGAGCATTGAGCTTTACACGTGCATAGGCTATTCCTGGAGTTAAACGCCAGCTTTGGTGCCAGTTTGGGCGTTTAACTCCAATTCTAGTGCCAGTTTGGGCGTTTTACGACAAGATGTTTTAGGCTGGCTTTGGACGCTAGTTTGGGCCATCAAATCTCAGGCAATGTATGGACTATTATATATTTCTAGAAAGCCCAGAATGTATGCTTTCCAACGTAATTGAGAGCGCTCCAATTTGGCTTCTGTAGCTCTGGAAAATCCACTTCGAGTGCAGGAGGATCAGAATCCAACAACATCTGCAGTCCTTTTTCAACCTCTAAATCAGATTTTTGCTCAGGTCCCTCAATTTCAGCCAGAAAATACCTGAAATCATAGAAAAACACACAAACTCATAGTAAAGTCCAGAAATGTGATTTTTGCATAAAAACTAATAAAAATATAATAAAAAGTAACTAAAAAATACTAAAAACTATGTAAAAACAATGCAAAAAAGGGTATAAATTATCCGCTCATCACAACACCAAACTTAAATTGTTGCTTGTCCCCAAGCAACTGAAAACAAAATAGGATAAAAAGAAGAGAATATACAATGAATTCCAAACTTATCAATGAACTTAGTTCCAATTAGATGAGCGGGGCTAGTAGCCTTTTTGCTTCTGAACAGTTTTGGCATCTCACTTTATCCTTTGAAGTTCAAAATGATTGGCATCAATAGGAACTTAGAATTCAGATAGTGTTATTTATTCTCTTAGTTCAGTATGTTGATTCTTGAACACAGCTACTTTATGAGTCTTGGCCGTGACCCTATGCATTTTGTTTTCCAGTATTACCACCAGATACATAAATGCCACAGACACATAACTGGGTGAACCTTTTCAGATTGTGACTCAGCTTTGCTAGAGTCCCCAATTAGAGGTGCCCAGAGCTCTTAAGCACACTCTTTTTGCTTTGGACCACAACTTTAACCGCTCAGTCTCAAGATTTTTACTTGACACCTTCACGCCACAAGCACATGGTTAGGGACAGCTTGGTTTAGCCGCTTAGGTCAGGATTTTATTCCTGTGGGCCCTCCTATCCATTAATGCTCAAAGCCTTGGATCCTTTTTACCCTTACCTTTTGGTTTAAAGGGTTACTGGCTTTTTCTACTTGCTTTTACTTTTTCTTTCTCTTTTTTTTCCCTTTTTTTTCGCCATTTTTCTTTCTCTTTATTCTTTCAAGAGCTAACAATTTTAACATTCATAAGCAACAAATTCAAAAATATGCACTGTTCAAGCATTCATTCAGAAAATAAAAAGTATTGCCACTACATCAAAATAATTAAACTAATTTCAAGATAGAATTCGAAACCATGCACTTCTTGTTCTTTTGCACTTAAAAACATTTTTCATTTAAGAAAGGTGAAGGATTCATAGGACATTCATAGCTTTAAGACATAGACACTAGACACTAATGATCATGTAATAAAGACACAAACATAGACAAAACATAAAGCATATATTTAGAAAAACAGAAGAATAAGAACAAGGAAATTAAAGAACGGGTCCACCTTAGTGACGGCGGCTAGTTCTTCCTCTTGATGATCCTATGGAGTGCTTGAGCTCCTCAATATCTCTTCCTTGCCTTTGTTGCTCTTCCCTCATGGCTCTTTGGTCCTCTCTGATTTCATGGAGGATAATGGAGTGCTCTTGGTGCTCCATCCTTAGTTGCTCCATGTTGGAACTCATATCTCCTAAAGAGGTGTTCAGTTGCTCCCAATAGCTTTGTGGAGGAAAGTGTATCCCTTCAGGCATCTCAGGGATTTCTTGATGAGGAATTTCCTCATGCTCTTGTTGAGGTCCATGAGCGGGCTCTTTTGTTTGCTCCATCCTCTTTTTAGTGATGGGCTTGTTCTCTTCAATGAGGATGTCTTCCTCTATGACAATTTTGGCTGAATTGTATAGGTGAGGGATGAGATGAGGAAAGGCTAATCTTGCCAAAGTGGAGGGCTTGTCAGCCACCTTGTATAGTTCTAGAGGTATGATCTCATGAACTTCCACTTCCTCTCCAATCATGATACTATGGATCATGATAGCCCGATTCACAGTTACTTCGGACCAGTTGCTAATAGGAATGATAGAGCGTTGGATAAACTCCAACCATCCTCTAGCCACGAATTTGAGGTCAGGCCTTCTCAATTGAACCGTCTTACCTTTTGAGTCTCTCTTCCATTGTGGTCCTTCTACACAAATGTCTGTGAGGACTTGGTCCAACCTTTGATCAAAGTTGACCCTTCTAGTGAAAGGATGAGGATCTTCTTGCATCATTGGCAAGTTGAATGCTAACCTCACAGTTTCCAGACTGAAATCTAAGTATTTCACTCAAACCATTGTGAGCCAATTCTTTGGGTTCGGGTTCATACTTTGATTATGGTTCTTAGTGATCCATGCATTAGCATAGAACTCTTGAACCATTAAGATTCTGACTTGTTGGATGGGGTAGGTGAGAGCTTCCCCAACCTCTTCTCCGAACCTCACGTCGGATCTCCGTATATTCACTCTTTTTGAGCATGAAGGGGACCTTGGGGATCACCCTTTTCTTGGCCACAACTTCATAGAAGTGGTCTTGATGGACCTTTGAGATGAATCTCTCCATCTCCCATGACTCGAAGGTGGAAGCAACTACCTTTCCTTTCCTTTTTCTAGAGGTTTCTCCGGCCTTAGGTGCCATTAATGGTTATGGAAAAATAAAAAGCAGAGCTTTTTCCCACACCAAACTTAAAAGGTTTGCTCGTCCTCGAGTAAAAGAAGAAAGAAAGGAGGAGAAGAAGAAGAAATAGAGGAGATAGAGGGGTGTTTTGAATTCGGCCAAGGGGGGTTTAAGTGTTTATGATGTGTGAAATTGAAGGTGGTAAGGAGGGGTATTTATAGGGTAAGAGAGAGAGGAAATTCGTGTAAGAATGGGTTGGGTTTGGGAGGGAAATGTTTTGAATTTGAATGGTAAGGTAGGTGGGGTTTTATGATCGGTTTTTGGGGAATAGTGGATAGATGTGAGTAGTGAAGAGATTATAGGGAAGAGGGTAGGACTTGATAGGTGAATGGTGTTTGGGGAATAGGTATTGATGTGATTGGTCAAGGGTATTTGGGGAAGAGTGTTGGAAAGGTGTGAAGAGGAGAGAGAGTGAGTTGGGGTAGGTGGGAATCCTGTGGGGTCCACAGATCCTGAGGTGTCAAGGAATTCTGGTCCTTGCACCTTTCTGGCGTTTAAACGCCAGTCTGCTACCTTCCTGGCGTTAAACGCCAGGCTGATGCCCCTTTCTGGCATTTAACGCCAGCCAGACACCCTTTTCTGGCGTTAAACACCAGTCTGTCTGCCAATTCTGGCGTTTAACGCCCAGAATGCTGCCAGACTGGGCGTTAAATGCCCATTCTGCTATCCTTACAGGCGTTTAAACGCCAGTAAGCCTGTCCTCCAGGGTGTGCTATTTTTCATGCTGTTTTTGATTCCGCTTTAATTCTGTAACTGTTTTTGTGACTCCACATGATCATCAACCTAAAGAAAACATAAACTAACAGTGGAAAATGTAATGAAAAAGTAATTAACATAGATAAATAAGATTGGGTTGCCTCCCAATAAGCGCTTCTTTGATGTCAATAGCTTGATAGTAAGCTCTTACAGAGCTTCACAGATACTCAGAGCATGATTGTGACCTCCCAACACCAAACTTAGAGTTTGAATGTGGGGGCTCTGCTTGACTCTGTATGGAAGGAGTTGGATGAAGCTTTTCATGCTTCTTCTCCATGTTTTCAAAAGAAGATCCTTGAGCCTTAAACACAAGGTAGTTCTTATTCAATTGAAGGACTAACTCTCCTCTGTCCACATCAATTACAGCCCTTGCTGTGGCTAGGAAGAGTCTTCCAAGGATGATGGATTCATCCTCATCTTTCCCAGTGTCTAGGATTATGAAGTCAGTAGGGATGTAAAGGCCTTCAACCTTCACTAAGACATCCTCTACAAGTCCATAAGCCTGTTTCATTGATTTGTCTGCCATCTCTATTGAATGGCAATAGTAAGTTCAGTGAAATCTCTATGGTCTCTGTATGAGCCTCAGATTCCTTTGGTTCCTCATTAGGGAACTCCTTAGTGGTCAGTGAACGTCCATTGAGGTCTTCCTCACTGTAAATCACTGCCTCTTCCTCCTCTATAGGTTCGGCCACTTTGGATATATTGATGGCCTTGCACTCTCTCTTTGGATTCTCTTCAGTATTTCTTGGGAGAGTACTATGAGGGATTTAAGTAATTCTTTTACTCAGCTGACCCACTTGTGCCTCCAAATTTCTGATGGAGGACCTTGTTTCAGTCATGAAATTGAGAGTGGTTTTAGATAGATCAGAGACTGTGGTTGCTAAGTTAGAGAGGCTTTGCTTAGAATTCTCTGTCTGTTGCTGAGAAGATGATGGAAAATGATTGCTATTGCCAAACCTATTTATCCCACCATTATTATTATTGAACCCTTGTTGAGGCTTCTGTTGATCCTTCCATGAGAAATTTGGATGATTTCTCCATGAAGGATTATAGGTATTTTCATGGGATTCTCCCATGTAATTCACCTCTTCCGTTGCAGGATTCTCAGGGTCATAAGCTTCTCCTTCAGAGGAAGCTTCTTTAGTACTGCCAGATGCAGCTTGCATTCCAGTTAGATTCTGAGAAATCATATTGACTTGCTGAGTCAATATTTTATTCTGAGCCAATATGGCATTCAGAGTATTAATCTCAAGAACTCCTTTCTTCTGAGTCATCCCATTATTCACAGGATTTCTTTCAGAAGTATACATGAACTAGTTATTTGCAACCATTTCAATGAGTTCCTGGGTTTCTGCAGGTATTTTCTTCAGATGAAGAGATCCACCAGCAGAGTGGTCCAATGACATCTTGGACAATTCAGACAGACCATCATAGAATATACCTAAGATGCTCCATTCTGAAAGCATGTCAGAAGGACACCTTCTGATCAATTGCTTGTATCTTTCCCAAGCTTCATAGAGAGACTCACCTTCCTTCTATCTGAAGGTTTAGACTTCTACTCTAAGCTTGCTCATCTTTTGAGGTGGAAAGAATTTAGCCAAGAAAGCATTGACCAACTTTTCCCAAGAGTTTAGGCTTTCTCTAGGTTGTGAGTCCAACCATATCCTAGCTCTGTCTCTTACAGCAAAGGAGAAAAGCATAAGTCTGTAAACCTCGGGATCAACCCTATTGGTCTTAACAATATTACAGATTTGCAAGAATTCAGCTAAGAACTGATGAGGATCTTCCAATGGAAGTCCATGTAACTTGCAATTTTGCTGCATTAGAGAAACTAATTGAGGCTTAAGCTCAAAGTTGTTTGCTCCAATTACAGGAATTGAGATGCTTCTTCCATAGAAGTTGGAAGTTGGTGCAGTAAAGTCACCAAGCATCTTCCTTGCATCTCCACCATTGTTCTCAAGTTCGGCTGCCATGTCTGCCTCTTTTTCGAAATTTGCTGTAAGGTCCTCTCTGGAGTGTTGTGCTTTAGCTTCTCTTAGCTTCCTCTTCAGAGTCCTTTCAGGTTCAGGATCAGCTTCAACAAGAATATCTTTATCCCTGTTCCTGCTCATATGAAAAAGAAGAGAACAAAGAGAGAAGAGGAACCCTATATGTCACAGTATAGAGATTCCTTTATGTGTCAGAGGAAAAAAAAGAATAGAAGAGTAAGGTAGAGAGAATAAGAAGAATTCGAACACAAAGAGAGGGAGAGGGTTCGAATTATTAGATGAGTAGAAGAGAAATGTTAGTAAATAAATAAAATAAATAGAAAGAGATGAGAGAGAGTATTCGAATTTTAAGAAGAGGAAAAAGAAAAATATTTTTATTTTTATTTAATTAATTAAGTTAGTTTCGAAAATTTGAAAAAGAAATACAAGAAAATTAAAAACTAAAACAATTAGTTAATTAAAAAGATTTTTGAAAAAGTGTTTAGTGATTTTCGAAAATTAGAAGTGGAAAAGTTAGGTGGTTTTTAAAAAGATAAGAAATAGTAAACTTTTTAAAACTAAAACAAACAAGTCAAGTAGTTAGTTGAAAAAGATTTGAAAATAAATTTTGAAAAGATAAGAAGTTAGAAAAAGATTTTGAAATTAAAATTTTAAAAAGATATGATTGAAATTTATTTTGAAAAAGAATTGAAAAAGAAATTAAAAAGATTTGATTTTTCAAACTAAAGTTGATGACTTGACTAACAAGAAACTAAAAGATATGATTCTAGACTTTAAAGATTGAACCTTTCTTAACAAGAAAGTAACAAACTTGAAATTTTTGAATCAAAACATTAATTGTTAGCAAGGATTTTCGAAAATATGAAATAAAATTAAGAAAAAGATTTTGAAAAATTATTTTTAAAATTTTCGAAAATATTAAAAGAAAAATGAAAAAGATTTTGAAAAATTTTAAGAATGAAATTCGAAAATCATAAAAAAAATGAAAAAGAATTGATTTTGAAAAAGATTTGAAAAGATAAAGTTTTTAAATTGAAAATTTTGACTTGACTAACAAGAAACAACTAAGGAAAAGATATTTTTTTTTTACTTTTGAATTTTTAATGAGGAGAGAGAAAAATAACAAACTGAAACAAAACATAAAAAATTAAGATCAACACAAATAATGCATGCAAGAACACTTTGAATGTTAAGATGAACACCAAGAACACTTTGAAGATCATGATGAACATCAAGAACATATTTTTGAAAATTTTTAAGAAAAGAAAGACATGCAAGACACCAAACTTAAGAACTTTTGTACTAGGGACACTAACAATTTGAAAATGCATATGAAAAACAAGAAAAGACACAAAACAAGAAAATGTAAAAATCAAACAAAGAAAATCATCAAGAACAATTTGAAGATCATGAAGAACATAATGCATGAATTTTCGAAAATTCTAAAAAAAAATTAAATTAAAAAAAATGCAGTTGACACTAAACTTAAAATTTGACACAAGACTTAAACAAGAAACACACAATTTTTTTGGTTTTTATAATTTTATTAAACTTTTTGTATTTTTTCGAAATTATTTTGGAAAAAGAAAATAAAGAAATTCAAAATTTTTAATGAGAATTTCAGGATTCATACAATGTTAGTCTAAAGTTTCGGTCTAAAAGAATTAGACATGGCCAAATGGCCAGCCAAGCTTTAGCACAGAATTATAATGAGAATCCAAAGCCTCCTCCAATAGCTGCAATGATAAGTGGAAGCTTCGGTCCAAAAGAATTAGACATGGCTTAATAGCCAGCCAAGCTTCAACATATCATCATGGAGCTCTAAGGTGGAATTCATTCTTAAAATTTTTGAAGAACATTTTTTTCGAAAACTTTTTTTTTTTTGAAATATTTTTAAAAACTTTTTGAAAAGAAAATAAAGGTTGAAACAAGAAAGAAGGTTACCTAATCTAAGCAACAAGATGAACCATCAGTTGTCCAAACTCGAACAATCCCCGGCAATGGCGCCAAAAACATGGTAAACGGAATTATGATCACACTTTTCACAACTTCGGTAGAACTAACCAGCAAGTGCACTGGGTCGTCCAAGTAATAAAACCTTACGCGAGTAAGGGTCGATCCCACGGAGATTGCCGGCTTGAAGAAAGCTATGGTCATCCTGTAAATCTTAGTCAGGCGAATTCAATTGGTTGAGTTTGATAATTGAAAGATAAATAAAACGTAAATTAAAATAAAGATACTTATGTAATTCATTAGTGGGAATTTCAGATAAGCGTTTGGAGATGATTTGTTGCTTCTGAACCTCTGCTTTCCTATTGTCTTCATCCAATCATGCGTGCTCCCTTCCATGGCAAGTTGCATGTTGGTGGATCACCGTTGTCAATGGCTGCCATCCGTCCTCTCAGTGAAAATGGTCCAGGCACAGCTTCCGTATGGCTAATTATCTGTCAGATCTCTCGTCTCGGATGAAGAATACCAGGCACAGCTACCGCACGGCTAATCATCTGTTGGTTCTCACTTATGTCGGAATAGGATCTCTCTATCCTTTTGCACACTGTCACTGCGCCCAACATTCATGAGTTTGAAGCTCGTTTGTTCTAGCCTTTACCACGAAGGTTTTGATCTCTGTGAGTTCAACTGCTCTGTAATCAGGAGATGCAAGTCAAAGTCACGATGTTGAACATCATGTAGACCGCTAGTGGTTGTTAGGCACGCGGATCTTGGCTAAGCGAGTAATGAAGATAGTGGGTGATTGTCACGGGTCACCTCTTCATTCTGACTTAACTGAATTAAGAACGAGAGTATATCTTGGAGAAGAGACATGCGTTAATTGAAAGAGAAACAATAGTACTTTCATTAATTCATGAAGAACAGCAAAGCTCTGCACCTTAATCTATGAGGTGTAGAAATTCCACTGTAAAAAATATATAAGAGAAAAATGTCTTGGCATGGCCGTGTGGCCAGCCTCCAAATGTGAAAAATGGCATAAGATGATATGAATACAATAGTAAAAAGTCCTATTTATACTAAACTAGTTACTAAAGATTACAGAAAATAAGTAACTAAGTGCAGATAGTGCAGAAATCCACTTCCGGGGCCCACTTGGTGTGTGCTTGGGCTGAGCATTGAGCTTTACACGTGCATAGGCCTTTTCTAGAGTTAAACGCAAGCTTGGATGCCAGTTTGGGCGTTTAACTCCAGTTCTGGTGCCAGTTCCGGCGTTTTACGCCAAAAAATGGGTCTCTAGCTGGCGTTGAATGCCAGTTTGGGCCATCAAATCTTGGGCAAAGTATGAACTATTATACATTGCTGGAAATCCCAAGATGTTAGCTTTCTAGCCCAATTGAGAACGCATCAATTGGACTTCTGTAGCTCCAGAAAAATGCATTTGAGTGCAGGGAGTTCAGAATCTAGCAGCATCTACAGTCCTTTCTCAGTCTCTGAATCAGATTTTTACTCAGGTCCCTCAATTTCGGCCAGAAAATACCTGAAATTATAGAAAAACAAAAAAACTCATAGTAAAGTCCAGAAATGTGATTTTTTCATAAAAACTAATAAAAATATAATAAAAGTAACTAAAACATACTAAAAAACTACCTAAAAACAAGGATGATGCTTCATCTTAAGTGTGGGGAGGTCACCGTCGTCGCCGTCGGTGGATTTGGTGAACATTTTCGGACACTATCACTTAGTTCACCTTATTTTGCTTTATTTTGCACTATTTTGGGATTATTGTACATATTTGCTATTGTGGATACTTTTATTTTGGTTGTTGCACACTTTTATTGTATATATTGTATTTTAGCCTTGTGGCTGTGATTTGAAAAATGTTTTGAACTGTTGAAACCTTAGTTAAACCCTTTGTGCATAAAAGAATTTGTTTTGATTGATAAAGAGGGTAAACTAGGGAATTTTAGAACTTCTTAATCACAACATTGCATTTAGAATAAGCTTAATCAAAACAATGAATTTTTCTAAGGAATTTATAAAAAGGGGTACCACCCCAATTGAGTGAAAATTTTTTATGGAGCTTGCATGGATTTATACCTTTGAGGATCATGTTTTGAGTTAAGAACACAAGATTGTGAGTTTTGAGCCTATTGTGTGGTTACATCTTATAACCACTTATTTTCCTTCTTGTGTGAAATTGTTCTTTTCCTATGATTATGATCCTTGATTTATTTAATTCTATATGTCCAATTATTCCTTGTATTCATGCATTTATATAATTGAGGCTATTATTTCATTAGCCCACTTACCTAAATAGCCTACCTTTTACTCTCCATTGTTAACCAATTTTGAGCCTACGCTTAACCCAATTGTTCTTTATTTTAGCACATTACAAGCCTAAAGCGGAAAACAATAAAGTCCCTTGTTTGGATCTTTGATTAGCTTAGGCTAGTGAGAGTGTTTTATATTCAAGTTTGGGGAGGTTAGGAACATTGGTTAGGATAAAAGGGTACTTTGTAATTGTATATTTGGGAATTGGGTGCACACTCATGTATTGATTAAATGTATAGACCTTATACATTGGTGTTCTTGTATATAGTTTTAAAAGAAAGAAAAAAATGAGAAAAACAAAAGAAAAGAAAAAAAAATATATATATATATA
>NC_029787.2:92276913-92292572 GCF_000816755.2 Arachis ipaensis | reverse complement strand
AAAAGAAAGAAATGAAAGAAATAACAAGGGGACAAAATGCCCCAAAGTAAAGTCCAATAAGAGTCAATGCATAAATGTTGTGAAAATCAAAAGAAAATACATGAGTATGTGGAAAAGTGAAGTATGGGTAGTTAGTTAAGAACTAGGTTATCATATATATATATATGAAAAAAAAAGAAAGAGAAAAAGAAAAGAAAGAAATAACAAGGGGACAAAATGCCCCAAAGTAAAGTCCAATAAGAGTCAATGCATAAATGTTGTGAAAATCAAAAGAAAATACATGAGTATGTGGAAAAGTGAAGTATGGGTAGTTAGTTAAGAACTTAATTGCATAGGTTATCATAGGTTAGGTGGGAAAGTTTGGGCTAATCAAAGATTCAAATTCTAGTCCACTTATCCATATATGATCCTACCTTGACCCTAGCCCCATTACAACCTTATGGAAAAGACCTCATGATATTTGTATGCATGCATTGAATAATTGTTGATTGTTAGATGAAGAACAAATTTTGGAAAGCATGATTAGGGGAGAATTGAGTGAATCAGCCCCTAAACACTTAAGTGACTAGAGCGGATACACATCCGGTGAGGGTTCGATTGCTCAATTGCATGTATTCACCACCATCATTCTATTCATGCAAGTTTGTAAACCATTGTTGATAATTCAACTCAATTGTGGGTTGGATTTTGATTCTCATTAATCTAGCCCTTATGCTTATATATATTCTATTGGAAGTTGATTTGTTTTGACCAAGCATTTGCATCCATGTAGATAGTTGCACTTAGATAGTTTGCATTTAGATAGTTTAGTTGCATTGAATAAATGTCATACCCCTTGCTTCATTCTTGGTTTAGCATGAGAACATGCTAAGGTTTAAGTGTGGGGAGGTTGATAAACCCCCTTTTTAGGGTTTACCTTGTGTTGAATTTAGAGCATTTTGATAACCTTTCCTCACATTTATTCAATGAAATAGCATGATTTTGTGATTGTCTCCTTATTTGTGCTTAGATGTGAAAACATACTTTTTAGACCTTTAATTTGATGATTTTATCTTCCTTTGATTCCACTAGATACCTTGATGTGTTTGCTAGTGATTTCAGATTGAAAAGGGCTAGGAAAGGATCAAAGGAGTGGAAGGAAAGCATACAAAGTGGAGAAATCATGAAAAGTCAAAGATTTGGAAAAAGCCCACGGGCGCGCGCACTATGCGCCTACGCGCGGATTGCGAAATGCTCCAGGGACGCGTACGCACGCTGTGCACGTACGCGCCGAAGGCCGCACGTGATTTTTAAAGAAGAACTTGTGCCTGGCAATTTTGGAGGGTTTCTGTCCCCATTTGGAGCTGAGTTTTTGGCGGAAAAAGGCTAAATAGACCAAGGAATGAAGGGGAAGACATCAATAGACAATACACACTT
This sequence comes from Arachis ipaensis, assembly GCF_000816755.2. NCBI lineage: Eukaryota > Viridiplantae > Streptophyta > Magnoliopsida > Fabales > Fabaceae > Arachis > Arachis ipaensis. The sequence continues at coordinate 92,291,156 of NC_029787.2, read as the reverse complement.
AGACACTAGTTTAGTTTTAGTTTAAGTTTTTGGAGGAAAAGTTAGTTTTAGAGAGAGAAGCTCTCTCTTCTCTCTAGGATTAGGATTAGGTTAGATCTAGATTAGGAATTCTTAGATCAAGGTTAATTTCATGCTTAGATTTACTTTTCCTTTATCAATTCTTCTTCTTCTACATCTCTTCTCTCTAGTTTAGTATTTAATTCTTGTAATTTTCTACTTTTATGTTGATGCACTTTTGTTCTTCCATTTTCCTTTTAATGCAATTCATGTTTTGATTTCCTTTATTGTTCATTTGATTTGTTATTGTTTAATTCCTTGCAATTGAGTAGTGTAGATTTACTTTCCTTGCAATTTTACTATGCTTTTCTTTTGTGCCTTCCAAGTGTTTGATAAAATGCTTGGTTGGATTTTAGAGTAGAATTTTATACTCATGGCTTGGGATGGTAACTTAGGAACTCTTGAGTTACTAATGTCCAAGTGATTGATGATTGGGAGCCATTAACTCTACTTCTCACTAATTGATTTGGTGGAGAGCTAGGACTTATGGACTTGGATTGATATAGCTCATTTGACTTTCCTTTACTAGTTAGAAGATGGTTTAATGGGGTTGATCCTTGCCAATTCTCATGTTGTGGTTAGTGATAGGGATAGAGATCCTTGACCACCAAACCTTGCCAAGGCCTTTTTGTTAGTTGTTAGATTATTTTCATTGCCATTTACATTTCATGTCTCTTACCCCAAAAAAACCCCAAAAATATACAATTCATAACCAATAACAAGAACACTACCCTGCAATTCCTTTGAGAGACGATCCGAGATTTAAATACTTTGGTTATTAGGATTATTAGGGTTTTGTACTTGTGACAAACAAAATTTTTGTATGAAAGGATTATTGTTGGTTTAGAAACTATACTTTACAACGAGACTTCATTAGTGAATTCTAAACCGTCAAAAATCCTGTTCATCAATGACTCCTTCCATTCTATGTAGCACAGAGGACCGTGTAAATTTTTAAGTATGGGGAGCTCAACCGATTAGACCGGCTGTTGGGTGAAAAGTTTTCCTTCCGAACACTTCTATTTTGATTTTTATTATGCTTTTCGGATATTTGTGTATATATTCTGCTATTTTGAGTACCTTTTAGTATATTGCACTTTTTATTTGTATTTTGTATATATTTTAGATACTTATTCTAATTTTGGCATATTTTGGTTTGTATATATTTTTATCTTTTAGTTGTGATTGGATAATGTGATGATTGGACCTAGTTTACTTTCCTTAATAAATATGATGATTTGGATGGATAGAGAATAGGAAAAGAACCTAGAATTTTTTATTTTTCATCCAACCACGTTATATATATAATAAGCTTAGTCAAAATTAATTTTCAAGACAATTTTTATAGGACAACCCATTGATTTGGGTTTAGAATTTTCATTGAACTTGCTTAAAATTTAATTGTGTAATAGAGATTAGAGCTAGAACACACAACCAAGTGAGATTTGAGGTTTAATGTGTGGTTGCATCATATTAACCACCATTTTGTTCTTGTGTGTGTTATTCTCTCTCTATGATTATAATCTTTAACTTATTTAATTGTTTATGTCTAATATTTTGTGTATGAATGTATTTACATGATTGAGGCCCTTACTTCATTTTAACTCACTTACCCAAATGAGCTTACCCTTTTATCTTGTATTGTTAACCAATCTTGAGCCTATTTAACCCCATTTTGTTTTTACTTTTAGCACATCACTACCCTTAAGTGAAAAATAATAAATTTTCTTAATTTGGATCCTTGATTAGCTTAGTGTAAGAACCGTAAATAATAACTGGTTAATTAAGTGATTAATTACCCAAATTAGATTCCGGAAAGTTAGAGTGAGAATTTGAGGATTTAAAGGTGATTTCCGGACTCAGTAGGTTTTTCTAAGTCAGAAAATGTGCTTTCTGCAAAAAACTATGAAAACCCGCGAACCGGCAGTTGAACCGATTGAACCGGTTCAAGTCTGCCCGGTACCGCATGAGAAAAAGTGAAAACCGGCAAAAACCTTAGAAAAATGTTAGAAATGGAAAACCGGGCATTAATTTTAAAGGTTTGGTCCGAAGTTGGGCCAAACGGGCTAAAAACGCTAACAGATTAGACCGGGCCCAAGTTAGGCCCAAGCCCAACATATAAAAGGCTCATTAAATGAACCAAATCAGCACACACACACACACATAAACACAACACTCATGCTGAATTGAAGAGAGGAAGAAGAAACCCTTTGGTTACTATTCATCATCTTCTTCCAAGGCTCATATCTTGAGCTAGAGAGCTCCGATTTACGTGCCGTCAGCGGCTACGCATTCCTTGCGGAGAGCTCTACACATCCCATATAAGAAACTGGTAAGAAAATTCCTCTCAGTTTCTCTTCTCAAAATTTTGAGTATATAGGGTTTTTGATTAAATGAGTTTTTGTGATTCTTGGTGTTTAGGTTTGCTCTAATCCTTGCTTAGCCTTGGATTCTTGCTAGCAAAACTGTTGGAGGAGGTAAGAGCCACTAAACCCTTGGAAAATTATGTTTAATTAGAACCCTAGGTTGATTTGAGGTGATTTATATGTATATAGCTTGATTATTGTGGCTTTGGGAGCTTTTGGAACTAATTGTGCTTATTGGAGTGGATTTGAAAGCTTGGATTGTGGTTGGAAGATTACTTGTGCTAAGTTGGAATTTGGTTGCATAAAGAGAATTGGCCAAGGTATGGTTTCAGTTTCCTATATGTAGTATATAATATTCATGGACACATAGGCTAGTGACCAATAAGATAGGTTGAACTAAAATGATGGTTGCTGTGTTAAATGTTGATGAATTGATGAATGTTGGGTTGATTGTGATGAATTTTAATGATATGATGTTGTTGAATGATTGTATGGATTGGAAGTTGGTTCCTTATGATAATTGTAGTATGATGATTTATGAAATGGTGAGTGTGATGGTGATTTTGTTCATAAGTGTTATATGGTTGATGTTGGAAGTGGAAATAAGGAAATGAAAAGGAGAATGTAGTAAGGTTAGTGTATTATGATACAATAGGTACATTTTGATGAAAAATGGAGTTTTGGAATGGTATGGTAAAGGTTGGAATGTGTATGATAATAAATTGTGTAAGTTATGAAGTTTGGTGAAATTGAGTTTTTGATGAACTTTGTACAATCATAACTTTTGCCTCGATTTTTGAAATTGATTGAAATTTATTTATGATTAAAGATCTTTGAAAACTCTTTAAATCGATAAAAAATTTGTGAAAATTGGAATTTTGTAGGGGCAGTTATGATCCTTCAAAGTTGGTGTTAAAAATCTAAAATTCTACAAAGTTACAGAATTTCAAGATTTGCTGATGTGTGCGGGCGCACACTCTCGTTCGGGCGCACACCCCTGCCAGTATGTCGACCTGTGCGGACGCACACACCTGTGCGCACGCACAGGCAGGGAAGTGCATTCTGTTCGCAGCACCAGTACATCTTGTGCGCGCACACATCTATGAAAAAACTTCAACCTGTGCAGACGCACACGTCGGAAAGGTCAGTCTGTTGGGGGCGCTGGCACAGGTTGTGCGAGTGCACAGATCCTTTTAAAATTTATACCTGTGCGTACGCACACATTTCAAAACTTTAGGAGTGTGCGCATGCACAGACCCTTGTGCGGCCACACACATCCTGTTTCTAATCAAAATTTTAATTATTTTTAACTATTCTACCTTCCCAACATGGTTGTAAGCTTCTAAAACACCATTTTAAAACTTATGGGCTTAACTTTGAGTATTGGAACAGGGGATGTAACCTAAGGTTTCTAGAACACGGTTTTATGATAAATTAGAAAACGGAGGTCTAGGTTTCTGGCGTGCTGAGAATGATTTGACGTTGGGTGGAGGATGAGTGATATATGAGATACAGAATGATGAACCTTTGACATTGGAAAATTGAGTTATGAAAGGGACAGTGGTTGAGAGGAGTCGAGGACTCGGATTGAGACGATGGATCTCTGTATACTGAAAATGTTTTCTGAAAGCCACTGAAATATTATTTTTACTGAGAATATGAGATGCTATGCGCCCGGCAGGGACAGCGGTTGGATCCCGCCTGTCGAGGTAGCGGCGGCGGCGTAAAGACGGTGGTTCATCCCGCTTGCGTTGAGATGTGAGGTCTGTGGCAAGAGTATCCCGCTCGCATCCCTTCGGACTTATAGAGCGTGCAGGCGCCAGTACCTAGACAGTGATCTGGGCACTATATCTCGGGGGTTTCCATATGAGTAATCCGAAGGGCGACGTCTCCATGGAGATGTGTCGGGTTGGCAGTTGAACCGACAATGTGATATCACAGCCAGTAGGGAAGGCATTCATCATATGCATTTTCTACCTGTTTGTATGCTTTGTTTACTTGTAATGGTTTGCCTAATTGAATAACATGCCTAATTGCTATCTGAATTAATTGCTTTATATGCTTATACTTGTGAGTTACTTGCATTGTATATTACTTGTGCTTTCTACTGGGATTGAGGAGGTTCAGAAGGCGGTGGCGATGGGATCGCATGGAGAATCGGTTGGTGAAGGCTGTGGGACAGTGGTGTTTGGTTAGAGTAGATATCCCTAAGATAGATTACCTTATTTATTAAGTTAAGGTGGACATATTCATGCTTAATTGTTTTAGTATGCTTTAAGTTGAATCTTATGATGGATATGGAGCTTAGGATTGCCTTTGGCGTCCCGGGGTCTTATATCCTACATTACTGGGAACTGTTACCATACTGAGAACCTCCAGTTCTCATACCATATCTTTGTTGTATTTTTCAGATGCAGGTCGCAACCCACCTCGGTGAGTTGCTTTGGATGGTGACAAAAGCGGAGGATCTTGGATTATTTTGGAGTCTTTTTGGTTATCTATTTATACATCTCTCTTTTGTATTTTGTTTAGCCTAGAGGCTTGTATTATGAGAAAAAAACTTATATAAGCTATTTTTTTAAACCGTCAGGTTTCTATATGGTCTGTATATGGTTAGCCGGCTTAAACTCTGCGAGTCGAGGCTAGTTTCTTATGATATTATATTATTATACTATTACCTTGTTTATATCACTTCTGTTTCTTATGCCTTATGATAGTACGCTTTGCACTTTTCAAATCCAATATTTGAGCTATATCTTTCATCGGGCTTCTAGATATTATATTATTCTTCTATGTTATACGTATGAGATGTAGAACTATCGTACTCTCTAGTTAACCTTTGCTTTACGACGCGAGGTAAGGCTTAGGCTAATTAGGGTGTTACATTTAGTGGTATCAGGGCGGTTCGTCCTCGTGAGCCTGAGGGATGGACCGATTGTGCTTCGTTGCATACTCTGTGTGTCTTTTCTTTGATGCTATTAGGTTATCTACTTGATATATACATAGCATGCTTGTTTGTGAGTGCCTGTTTGGGATAATTGAAGTACTAGGCTTTTGATATTGAGACTGATCACCTTGATATAGATTGTTTGGTGTAGACAAGAACCCTACATGGCCACTCGCAGGCGAGGTCGAACACGTACGCAAGAGAGTAGGAATGAGCAACCAACTGATAACCATGCCGAGTTCATGGCAGCCATGGCTAACTTAGCAAACACCATGGAAGCGAATGCTGCTGCGACTTTGCAAGCAGTGCAGAGATTGGGCTAACCGGCTGGGAATGGGAATGGCGAAGGGAATGCCAATGATAATACTGAGGGTAATGGCGATAACACGGGAGGAGTTTCGATGACCTTGGTAACGTTTCTCAAGGTTCATCTACCAACTTTCCAAGGATCCACAAATCCTGTTAAAGCGGACCACTGGTTCCAGGCTATAGAGCGTGCTTTACAGGCGCAGCATGTTCCACTCAATCAATATGTAGAGTTTGCCGCTTATCAGCTAGCGGGAGAATCCCAACCCTGGTGGCAAGCTGAGTGTCGTTTGCTACAGCTTCAGAATGCCGACATTCCATGGGAGGTGTTCCAAATGGCTTTCTACAAAAAATACTTCCCTGAGTCTGCAAGGGAAGCGAAGGATATGGAGCTAATGCAGCTGAAGCAAGGTTCCATGTCTGTGGCAGAGTACACTAACAAGTTCGAAGAGCTTTGTAGGTTTTCTCGGGTGTGTCAGGGTGACTCGGAGACTTACGAGAGCTGGAGCTGCGTTAAGTATCAGAGGGGTTTGAAGGACAACATTATGACTGCTGTGGCACCTATGGAGATCCGTGTCTTTTCTGACTTAGTGAATAAGGCTAGAGTAGTGGAAGAATATGCCAAGACCGTGGTGGCATCTAAGGACACTCATGAAGGGAGTTCTAGTCGTGGGCGTAGCAAGTACTTCCATCTGAGAGGACAAAGTTTCAAGAGAGGAGGATATGCACCTCAAGGCCAAGGGGGCTTCAGAAAGAACAATCAGAATCAGTTTCAGTATGCTAGGGGAAGAGGAAATCAGAGTAAGAGTTCTCCGGATTTTGCTTGTAATGGTTGTGAATATTTTCACGCTTATGACTCATGCAAGATTGGTATAGGTGAGTGCTTCAACTGTGGGTTGCCTGGCCACATTGCAAAGGACTGCCCTCGTGGGAGGAATCAGAATGCGGGCCAGAATCAGCATCAAGGTCGAGTCTTTGCTGTGAATGCCAAGGATGCTTCTAAGGCGGATCCGTTGATGAGAGCTATATGTCTAGTTGGTAATAAATCCTTAGTTGCATTATATGATACTGGAGCTTCGCATTCGTTTATTTCATTTGCTAAAGTTGAGGAATTAGGCTTGAAAGTGTCAGAGTTACCTTTTGATCTGCATGTACATACTCCGCATCAAACAGTTATGACTAGGTCAAGTTGTAGACAAGTAGGTTTCAAGCTTGAGAATAGATATTTTGTGGATGATTTGATCTGTTTACCAATGGTGGGACTTGAAATGATTTTGGGGTTTGATTGGTTGTCAAAGAATCGGGTTTTGTTGGATTGTTTTGAACGGACAATTCGGTTTATGCCGGAAGGAGAAAATGGAGCAGTGGTAGCTACAGGGTATTGCTTGAACTCTGTAATGGTGTATTGTAGAGGGGAGGAGTGTCAGGGTTATATTCTGTTTGCTGTGAATGCGTTGGGTGATGCCCAGAACTTAGATAAGATACCGGTAGTTAGAGATTTTCCAGAAGTGTTCCCGGAAGATATCCCTGAGTTTCCACCTCAAAGGAAAATTGAATTTGAGATCGAATTGGTGCCAGGAGCTGGACCAGTGTCGATTGCACCGTATAGAATGGCTTCGATAGAGCTGGCAGAGTTAAAGACTCAGTTGGAAGAGATTTTGAACAAGGGGTTCATTCGGCCGAGTGTATCACCGTGGGGAGCGCCAGTTTTATTGGTGAAGAAGAAAGATGGAGGAATGCGTTTGTGTGTAGATTATAGACAGTTGAATAAAGTGACTGTGAAGAATAAGTATCCGCTACCAAGGATAGATGACTTAATGGATCAATTGCAAGGAGCTGGAGTGTTTTCCAAGATTGATTTGAGATCTGGTTACCATCAGATAAGGGTGAAGGAGGATGATATTCCTAAGACTGCGTTTAGGACACGCTATGGACACTACGAGTTTGTGGTAATGTCCTTTGGGTTAACGAATGCACCTGCTGTTTTCATGGATTACATGAACAGAGTCTTTCGTCCCTTTTTGGACAAATTTGCGGTGGTTTTCATAGATGATATCTTAGTTTATTCTAAAATGGTGAAAGAGCATGAGGAGCACTTGAGGATTGTGTTGCAAATTCTGAAGGAGCAGAAGTTGTATGCTAAGTTGTCAAAGTACGAGTTCTGGAAGGAGGAAGTAAAGTTCTTAGGCCACGTGGTGAGTAAAGGAGGAATAGCTGTAGATCCTTCTTCTAAGGTAGAAGCGGTGATGGAATGGAAAAGACCGATGACTATGACGGAAGTCAGGAGCTTTTTGGGTTTAGCCGGATATTACCGGAGATTTATCGAAGGATTTTCCCGGATTACGCTACCAATGACAAAGCTGACAAGGAAAGAAGTGCCATTCGTGTGGACATCAGAGTGTGAAGAGAGTTTTCAGACTTTAAAGCAGAGATTAACTTCAGCACCTGTTTTGATCTTGCCGGAACCGCATGAACCGTTTGAAGTGTACTGTGACGCTTCCTTGAAGGGTTTGGGTTGCGTGTTGATGCAACACCGAAACGTGGTGGCTTACGCATCGTGTTAGCTGAGACCGCATGAGATAAATTACCCCACTCATGACTTGGAATTAGCGGCGATTGTGTTTGCATTGAAGATTTGGAGACACCACTTGTACGGAGTAAGGTTTAGCGTCTTTTCTGATCATAAGAGTCTCAAGTATATCTTTGATCAGAATAAGCTAAATATGCGCCAGAGAAGGTGGATGGAGTTGCTTAAGGATTATGATTTCGAGTACCCTGGAAAGGCTAACGTAGTAGCAGATGCTCTGAGTCAGAAATCTTTAACAATTTCTTGGATGAGGATTAAGGAAGAGGAGCTAGTAGATAAGTTCGTGGATCTTAAGCTGGATATTGGTGAAGTTTCCAGAAGAGCTTGTTTGAACCAGCTATAAATCTCAAGCACGTTTAAATCAAAAATACAAAGGGCTCAGCAAGATGAGCAGAATCTTCAATAATTGTTCCAACCAGTTGGTGATAAGAGGCGTGAAGAATTCACTAAGGATGATGAAGGGTTATGGAGATACAAGAGAAGAATTTGCATACCGGATGTTGGGAGTTTGAGACAAGATTTATTGTCGGAGGCTCACAATAGTGGGTTTTCCATTCATCCCGGAAGCACGAAGATGTATTATAATTTAAAGAAAATGTTCTGGTGGCCGGGGATGAAGGGTGATATAGCAACAGTAGTATCCAAATGTTTGACTTACCAGAAGGTAAAGATAGAGCACCAAAAACCGTCAGGAATGCTACAACCACTTGAGATTCCTCAGTGAAAGTGGGAAAGAATTGCTATGAATTTTGTGACCGGTTTACCAAGGACTAGGTCGGAATTTGATGCGATTTGGGTGATCGTGGATCGTTTAACCAAATGCGCTCATTTTCTGCCTATTCGAGTGAACTATTCTATGGAAGATTTAGCAAGATTGTACATCAAGGATATAGTAAGATTACATGGTGTGCCGTCAAGCATAATATCAGATCGTGACCCCCGATTCACCTCAAGGTTTTGGGGAGCTTTCCAAAGAGCTTTCGGTACGAAGCTATGTCTTAGTACCACATATCATCCGCAGACAGATGGACAATCAGAAAGGACTATTCAGACGTTGGAAGATATGCTAAGAGCATATGTTTTGGATCAACCCAGTAGTTGGGATCGTTACATGCTGTTGGTGGAGTTTGCATATAACAACAGTTTTCATGCGAGCATTGGGATGGCTCCGTATGAGGCTTTGTATGGATGGAAGTGCCAGTCTCCACTTGTTGGTATGAATCTGGTGAAGCAAGTGTATTGGGCCCAGATGTGGTAGCAGAGACTACTAAGAAGATTAAGAGAATACGAGAAAGGATTTTGACTGCTCAAAGTCGACAAAAGAGTTATGCGGATCAGAGAAGGAAACCGTTAGAGTTTGAAGTAGGAGAACATGTATTCCTTAAGGTTACACTGACAACTGGGATTGGAAGAGCAATCAAGACCAAGAAGTTGAATCCAAGATACATAGAACCATTTGAGATTCTAAAGAGATTTGGGCCGGTGGCGTATCAAGTCGCTTTGCCACCTCATCTGTCTAACTTGCATGACGTATTCCACGTGTCACAGCTCCGTAAGTACACGTCGGATGCGGCTCATGTGTTGGAGCCTGAGTCGGTTGAGTTAAAGGAGAACTTAACGAATGCCAGTGAGAATCGATGACACTAGTGTAAAGAAGCTGCGAGGAAAGGAAGTCTCATTGGTTAAAGTTTCTTGGGAGCGAGCCAGAGTAGAAGAACACACTGGGGAATTGGAGTCTGAAATGCGGAAGGATTTTCACAAACTTTTCTCAGGTAATTCAAATTTTGAGGGAAAAATTTCTTATTTGGTGGGAAGAATGTAAGAACCGTAACTAATCAAACGGTTAATTAAGTGATTAATTGACCAAATTAGATTCCGAAAAGTTAGAGTGAGAATTTGAGGATTTAAAGGTGATTTTCGGACTCAGTAGGTTTTTCTAAGTCAGAAAATGTGCTTTCTGCAAAAAACCATGAAAAACCGCGAACTGACAGTTGAACCAGTTCAAGTCAGCCCGGTACCGCATGAGAAAAGTGAAAACCGGCGAAAACCTTAGAAAAATGTTAGAAATGGAAAACCGGGCGTTAATTTTAAAGGTTTTGCCCGAATTTGGGCCAAACAGGCTAAAAACGCTAACAGGTTAGACAGGACCCAAGTTGGGCCCAAGCCCAATAGATAAAAGGCTCATTAAATGAACCAAATCAGCACACACACACATAAACACAACACTCATGCTGAATGGGAGAGGAAGAAGAAACCCTTTGGTTACTATTCATCATCTTCTTCCAAAGCTCATATCTTGAGCTAGAAAGCTCCAATTTGCGTGCCGTCAGTAGCTACGCGTTCCTTGCGAAAAGCTCTACACATTCCATATAAGAAAATGGTAAGGAAAGCTCAAATCTCTCTCAGTTTCTCTCCTCAAAATTTCGGGTATATAGGGTTTTTGATTAAATGAGTTTTTGTGATTCTTGGTGTTTAGGTTTGCTCTAATCCTTGCTTAGCCTTGGATTCTTGCTAGAAAAACTGTTGGAGGAGGTAAGAGCCACTAAACCCTTGGAAAATTATGTTTAATTGGAACCCTCGGTTGATTTGAGGTGATTTATATGTATATAGCTTGATTATTGTGGCTTTGGGAGCTCTTGGAACTAATTGTGCTTATTGGAGTGGATTTGAAAGCTTGGTTTGTGATTGGAAGATTACTTGTGCTAAGTTAGAATTTGGGTGCATAAAGGGAATCGGTCAAGGTATGGTTTCCGTTTTCTCTATGTAGTATATAATATTCATGGACACATAAGCTAGTGACCAATAAGATAGGTTGAACTAAAATGATGGTTGGTGTGTTAAATGTTGATAAATTGATGAATGTTGGGTTGATTGTGATGAATTTTAATGATATGATGTTATTGAATGATTGTATGGATTGGAAGTTGGTTCTTTATGATAATTGTAGTATGATGATTTATGAAATGGTGAGTGTGATGGTGATTTTGATCATAAGTGTTATATGGTTGATGTTGGAAGTGAAAATAAGGAAATGAGAAGGAGAATATGGTAAGGTTGGTGTATTATGATACAATAGGTACATTTTGATGAAAAATGGAGTTTTGGAATGGTATGGTAAAGGTTGGAATGTGTATGATAATAAATTGTGCAAGTTATGAAGTTTGGTAAAATTAAGTTTTTGATGAACTTTGTAGGATCATAACTTTTTCCTCGGTTTTCGAAATTGATTGAAATTTATTTATGATTAAAGATCTATTAAAACTCTTTAAATTGATAGAAAATTTGTGAAAATTGGAATTTTGTAGGGGGAGTTATGATCCTTCAAAGTTGCTGTTAAAAATCTGAAATTCTGCAAAGTTGCAGAATTTCGAGATTTGCTGATGTGTGCGGGCGCACACCCCTGCCAGTATGTCGACCTATGCGGATGCACACACCAGTACACATGCACAGGCAGGGAAGTGCATTTTGTTCGCAGCACCAGCACAGCTTGTGCGCGCACACATCTATGGAAAAACTTCAACCTGTGCGGACGCACACGTCGGGAAGGTCAGTCTATTGGGGGCGCTGGCACAGGTTGTGCGAGTGCACAGATCCTTTTAAAATTTACACCTGTGCGTACGCACACCCCTGTGCGTACGCACACATTTCAAAACTCTCAGGAGTGTGCGCACACACAGACCCTTGTGCGGCCTCACATATCCTGTTTCTCAAAATTTTAATTGTTTTCAACTATTCTTCCTTCCCAACATGGTTGTAAGCTTCTAAAACACCATTTTAAAACTTATGAGCTTAACTTTGAGTATTGGAACAGGGGATGTAACCTAAGGTTTCTAGAACACGGTTTTAAGATAAATTAGAAAATGGAGGTCTAGGTTTCTGGCGTGCTGAGAATGATTTGACATTGGGTGGAGGATGAGTGATATATTAGATACAGAATGATGAACCTTTGACATTGGAAAATTGAGTTATGAAAGGGACAGTGGTTGAGAGGAGTCGAGGACTCGGATTGAGACGATGGATCTCTGTATACTGAAAATGTTTTCTAAAAACCACTGAAATATTATTTTTACTGAGAATATGAGACGCTATGCGCCCGGCAGGGACGGCGGTTGGATCCTGCCTGTCGAGGTAGCAGCGGCGGTGTAAGGGCGGTGGTACGTCCCGCTTGCTTAGAGATGTGAGGTCTGTGGCAAGAGTATCCCGGTCGCATCTGTTCAGACCTATAGAGCGTGCAGGCGCCGGTACCTGGACAGTGATCCGGGTACTATATCTCGAGGGTTCCCACATGAGTAATCCGAAGGGCGATGTCTCCATGGAGATGTGTCGGGTTGGCAGTTAAACCGACAATGTGATATCACAGCCAGTAGGGAAGGCATTCATCATATGCATTTTCTACCTGTTTGTATGCTTTGTTTACTTGTAATGGTTTGCCTAATTGAATAACATGCCTAATTGCTATCTGAATTAATTGCTTTATATGCTTATACTTGTGAGTTACTTGCATTGTATATTACTTGTGCTTTCTACTGGGATTGAGGAGGTTCAGAAGGCGGTGGCGATTGGATCGCATGGAAGATCGATTGGTGAAGGCTGTGGGACAGCAGTGTTTGGTTAGAGTAGATATCCCTAAGATAGATTACCCTATTTATTAAGTTAAGGTGGATGATGAGCGGATAATTTATACGCTTTTTGGCATTGTTTTTAGGTAGTTTTTAATATGTTTTAATTACTTTTTAGTATATTTTATTAGTTTTTATTCAAAAATCATATTTCTAGACTTTACTATGAGTTTGTGTGTTTTTCTGTGATTTCAGGTATTTTTTTGCTGAAATTGAGGGACCTGAGCAAAAATCTGATTCAGAGGCTGAAAAAGAACTGCAGATGCTGTTGGATTTTGACCTCCCTGCACTCTAAGTGAATTTTCTGGAGCTATAGAAGCTTAATTGGCACGCTCTTAATTGTGTTGGAAAGTAGACATCCTGGACTTTCCAGAAATATATAATAGTCCATACTTTGCCCGAGATTTGATGGCCCAAATCGGCATAAAAATTCTGGCGTCAAAACGCCAGAACTGGCATAAAAGCTGGAGTTAAATGCCCAAACTGCACCAAAGCTGGCGTTTAACTCCAAGAAAAGTCTCTACATGTGAAAGCTTCAATGCTCAGCCCAAGCACACACCAAGTGGGCCCGGAAGTGGATTTCTGCATCATTTACTTATTTCTGTAAACCCTAGGTTAGTAGTTCTCTATAAATAGGACCTTTTGCTATTGTATTTTCATCTTTTGATTGAAGGGATCAATCTTTAGTTCATCTTTTGATCTCTTGATCATGTTTTGAGGGCTGGCCTCACGGCCATGCCTAGACCTTTTGTTCTTATGTATTTTCAACGGTGGAGTTTTTACACCCTATAGATTAAGGTGTGGAGCTCTGCTGTTCCTCATGAATTAATGCAAAGTACTATTGTTTTTCTATTCAATTCAAGCTTATTCTTATTCCAAGATATTCACTCGCACTTCAACCTGATGAATGTGATGATCCGTGACACTCATCATCATTCTCACCTATGAACGCGTGCCTGACAACCACTTCCGTTCTATCTGCAATAGCTTGAGTGTGTATCTCTTAGCCTCCATTCCGAAAGATCGGAGTCTTCGTGGTATAAGCTAGAATTATTGGCGGCCATTCTTGAGATCCAGAAAGTATAAACCTTATCTGTGGTATTCCGAGTAGGATCTGGGATGGGATGACTGTGACGAGCTTCAAACTTGCGAGTGTTGGGCGTAGTGACAGACGCAAAAGGATCAATGGATCCTATTCCAACATGAGTGAGAACCGACAGATGATTAGACCTACGTAACCCGTAGTTGGACCATTTTCACTGAGAGGACGGACAGTAGCCATTGACAACGGTGATCCCCCAACATAAAGATTGCCATGGAAAAGAGTATGAATGGTTGAATGAAGACAGTAGGAAAGCAGA
>NC_029787.2:92265693-92274212 GCF_000816755.2 Arachis ipaensis | reverse complement strand
ATAGATTAAGGTGTGGAGCTCTGCTGTTCCTCATGAATCAGTGCAAAGTACTATTGTTTTTCTATTCAATTCAAGCTTATTCTTATTCCAAGATATTCACCCGCACTTCAACCTGATGAATGTGATGATCCGTGACACTCATCATCATTCTCACCTATGAACGCGTGCCTGACAACCACTTCCGTTCTATCTGCAATAGCTTGAGTGTGTATCTCTTAGCCTCCATTCCGAAAGATCGGAGTCTTCGTGGTATAAGCTAGAATTATTGGCGGCCATTCTTGAGATCCAGAAAGTATAAACCTTATCTGTGGTATTCCGAGTAGGATCTGGGATGGGATGACTGTGACGAGCTTCAAACTTGCGAGTGTTGGGCGTAGTGACAGACGCAAAAGGATCAATGGATCCTATTCCAACATGATCGAGAACCAACAGCTGATTAGCCGTGCGGTGACAGCGCATTTGGACCATTTTCACTGAGAGGACGGGAGGTAGCCATTGACAACGGTGATACCCAACATACAGCTTGCCATCGAAAGGAGTATGAATAATTGGATGAAGACAATAGGAAAGCAGAAGTTCAGGAGGAACAAAGCATCTTCATATGCTTATCTGAAATTCTCACTAATGAATTACATAAATATTTCTATCTTATCTCATATTTTATTCATATTTTAATTATCAATTCTCCATAACGATTTGAATCCGCCTGACTGAGATTTATAAGATGACCATAGCTTGCTTCAAGCCGACAATGTCCGTGGGATCGACCCTTACTCACGTAAGGTTTATTACTTGGACGACCCAGTTCACTTGCTGGTTAGTTGTGCGGAATTGTGAAAAAGAGTTGAGATTACAATTGTGCGTACCAAGTTGTTGGCGCCATTGATGATCACAATTTCGTGTAACAAGTTTTTAGCGCCGTTGTTGGGGAACAAACAATCCCTGTGCAACCAAGTTCTTGGCGCCGTTGCCGGGGATTGTTCGAGTTTGGACAACTGACGTTTCATCTTGTTGCTCACATTAGGAACAGGGTGAAAAACAAAACTCTCGCGCGATCTAGAATTTTCACAAATAAGTTTCTGTTGTAAGTATAGCTTCTAGACCGACAAGAATTCCTTTCTTACAAACGTTTTGGTTGTCACAAGTAACAAACCCCTAAATAAATTGATAACTGAAGTATTTAAACCTCGGGTCGTCTTCTCAAGGAACTGCAGGGAAGTATGTTCTTATTATTAGTTATGAGTTTGTAAATTGGGGTTTTGAAAGTAAGGAACAAGTAATTTATGACAATTGAAATAAATAAACAACTGTAAAATAAACTCTTAGCAAGGTTTGAGAATTTTGGAAGTCCTATCCTAGTTATCCTTATCAATGGTGATGAGAATTGAATTTTAATCCCACTTAGTTAGCCTTTACTAAAGCAAAGGAAGGTTAAGTGGACCAATTAGTTTGATCCTCAGGTCCTAGTCGATTCCTAAGAAAAGACTAGAGTTATTGGAGTTTGATTCAATTGGTAAAAATAACAATTATCAATCACGATGAGTTTGACAACTCAAGAGTTACCAATTAATCAACCAAGCCAAAAGGAAGAAAATGTAAATTATTAATGTAAATAAAGGAAAGCAATCATAATTCTGAAATACCTCAAATCATATTAAATAGAAGATCAAATCTAAACATGAATGGTTCATAAGCCAATTTGGCAACAAAAGTAATTAAAGGAAAGCATTAGAATATCTGAAAGCAAAGGGAATATAAAGTAAAGGAATATTGAACCTGATAAGGAGTTGGGAATACTAAATTGAAATAATAAGAAATCCAAATCCTAAAACCTAAGAGAGAGGAAAGAACCTCTCCCTCTAAAAACTACATCTAAACTATGAAAAGTGAATAATTGGAGCTCTCTCTCAATATGGATGCATTTTTCCACTTCATAATCTCTAATCTGTGCCTTCTGGACTTGGATCTGGGCCAAAAAGGGCTTCAGAAATTGCTGGGAGCGTTTTCTGTAATTTTTGGTGCGTGGCGTCTGTCACGCGTCCGCGTGGGTCATGCGGTCGCGTCATCTGGAGTTTTCCTTGTCACTCGTTCGCCTCGGTCATGTGTCCGCGTCATCTGTGTTTTGCTCATGGCGCGCGTCCGTGACGTTAGGATTTTCGCCAGTAAAGAATTTCATAAAAACAGTCGCGTTGTAGATATAGATCTAAACCGACAGAAATCCCTTTGTACAAACGTTTTGGTTGTCACAAATAACAAACCCCTTTAAAATTGATAATCGAGTATTGGAACCTCGGGTCGTCTTCTCAAGGAGTTGCAGGGAGGTATGTTCTTATTATTGGTTATGGAAAAAAGTATGTTTTGGGGTTTTATTAATGTATAAGATAAGAAGCAACAATAGTAAATGGCAGAGGAAATAAAATAATAACAATAAAAATGAACTCTTGGCAAGGTATTAGAAATTGAAAGTCCGGACTTAGTTATCCTGAGTTACTAATTTCTTAACCAAAGCCAAGAATGTAGAAAGCTAAATTAAAATCACAAATATCTGGAATACCTCAGATAAAATACATTCAAAGTAGTAAAATCTAACATGGAAAAGTTTATAAGCCAATTGGGCAACATAAGTCACATACAAATAAAAGCATTAGAGTATCTGAAAGTAAAAGAGAAATATGAAGAAAAAGGAATATTGAACCTGGATCGAGAGTCACTCTTAAAAACTAAGAGAAATCCTAAATCCTAATCCTAAGAGAGAGAGAGCCTCTCTCTCTAAAACTACATCTAAAACATGAAAAGTGGATTATTAGAGCCTTCTTATGAATGGATACAATCCCCCACTTTATAGCCTCTAATCTGTGTTTTCTGGGCCGCAAACTGGGTCAAAAACAGTCCAGAATTCGCTGGTTTCGAATTTTGTCACGCTGGTTTTTCGTCACTGCGACACGGCTGCATGGATCATGCGGTCGCGTCACCTAGCGTCAGGGGAACTATGGCATATTATATATCAAATCGAAGCCCCGGACGTTAGCTTTCCAACGCAACTGAAACTGCGTCGTTTGGACCTCTATAGCTAAAGTTATATCCATTTGAGTGCGAAGAGGTCAGGCTGGACAGCTTAGCAATTTCTCCAACTTCTTGTATTCCTTCCACTTTTGCATGCTTCCTTTCCATCCTCCAAGCCATTCTTGCCACTGGTAGTGTATACACTCTAATCACTCAAGTGTTTAAGGTTCGATTCTCTCAATTCTCTACTAACCTTGCTTTCTAAAGCTTGCTCTTCATCTAACAATCAACATAAATTTGATGCACAGATACACATATCAAGAGGTCTTTTAAGAGTTGTAATGGGGTTAGGGTCAAGGTAGGATTGTATTTGGCCAAGTGGACTAAAATCTGAATCCTTAATTAACTTAAACTTTCCACCTAACTTTACACAATCCATGTAATCATAATACCACCCTTAACTATCCATTAACCATGTTTCCACATATTCATGCATCCTAATTTTAAGTACAGTACATATGCATTGCTTTCACCACTTACTTTGGGGCATTTTGTCCCCTTTTACTTATTTACTCTTTTTCTTTTCTTTTTCTCCTTTATTTTTCTTTTATTTTTCTTTTTTTTTTTTACATTATTTTTTTCTTTTTTTTCTTTTGTTTTTCTCAATGCATATGATTAAAGTATTGAATGCATGAACATATTCTCAACATTCTTTCACATTTTCAGAAAATTCTAACATACTCAATTCTCAAACCAAATGTTTCTAAACCCACTTTTTGCCACACTTAATTCATGAGCACTCTCACTAGTCTAAGCTAACCAAGGATTCAAATTAAGGACATTATTATTTTTCGCT
This sequence comes from Arachis ipaensis, assembly GCF_000816755.2. NCBI lineage: Eukaryota > Viridiplantae > Streptophyta > Magnoliopsida > Fabales > Fabaceae > Arachis > Arachis ipaensis. The sequence goes on along the minus strand of NC_029787.2, from coordinate 92,270,353 downwards.
TAGAGTTAATGATGTGCTAAAGTAAAGAACAAAGGGGTATAATAGGCTCAAATTGGTTTGCAAGGGATAATGAAAGGTAAGGCCATATGGGTATGTAAGCTCAGTGAAACAAAGGCCTCAATCATGTAAGTGTATACATACATCAAATCATGGAAATATAGAATCAAGCAAGACAAAGATCACAATTTTAGAGAGAAAAATACACATCAAAAATAAAATGTTGGTTGAAAAATGCAACCAATTCAAATAGGCTCAAAATCTCACAGGTTTTGTGTGTTCGAGCTCTAAACCATGTTCCAGTATAATATCTCTTCAAACAAGTGTAACATTAAATTTTATTCAAATTAGTGAAATTTTCTAAAAATTTTCTTGAAAAAGAAAATATTACTTCAACCAAGTGGTAAAATATGCAAGAAATTAAACAAATAAGCAATCAAACATGCAAATGCAACAATGAATTAGGAAAATAAATCATTGGTGTTGAGATAGAGGAGTAACTAACCCATGGAGATTGGTATCGACCTCTCCACACTTAAAGATTGCACCATCCTCGGTGCATGCTAAGATGTGCAGGTGGACGGGTTGCTCCAACTGACGCTTGTAGATGGAGGTGCCTTAGTTGGAGATCTCTTGGTTCCTTTCCTTGCTGGTGTCTTGTCAGTGGCCTTCTCTTTTTTCTTTCTTGGTACCCATGCCTAAGGAAGAAGAAAAAGGAAGAGTGTAAAATATAGAAAACTAAGACTGGAAGGGAGGAAATTCCAAGTGATAAGGAATGCCAAAGGAAAGATGATAGCCCAACTACATGGTAGCTACAACATGTAGGAAAGACAACAATAAAGATCAGAAAGGGGCAATTCAAAATAATAAGATGCAAGAGGATAAAAACATGCAAATAATAGGCATGAGAAGCATAGCTCAAGCATCAAGTAATAAATGTGCTAAATTAAAGAGCATGTGTAATGATGACAATTGTGAATGATAATCCCAAATACATGTGGAGCACAAGTATTGTGAAAAAGAGGCATGCAAGTGAGAGAGTAAAATAAAATAAGATTTAAAATGCCATAAAAGCTTTTTCACAAACACTGGGTGTGCAAGTTAAAATAGGGATGAAAATAATGTAATCCAAATGTATATGAGAGCCATGAGTAAATGTCAATTGTAAAATCTCTCCTCCGAATAGCCATCTGCTCAAATAAATTAAGGCACTTATCCAAATAAAACTCCAACACCAACATAAAAATGCATGAAAAAGAATTGAAAAAGAAAAAAGGAAAGAAAAAATAAATGCATTAAATTAAAGGGATAGAAGAGTAGAGGGAAAGAAGGAGAGAAAGAAAGAAGAAAGAAGAAAAGATAGAAGAAATTAGGATTGAAAAAGAAAAATAAGATAATTGGCACTAATCTGGATAGGTTGTGCGACGCTGGCGACGCGGACGCGTGGGTGACGCGGTCGCGTGGTGCGCAATAAGGTTAGGCGACGCGGACGCATGGGGCATGCGATCGCGTGACTTGATTTGTGCTAGTGGCGCGAGTGCAGCCTCGCGGTCGCATAACTCTCTGTTCGAAACTTGGTATTTGCCAAAATCCAGGGTGACGCGATCGCGTGGGTGACACGATCGCGTGAGTGGCCTTTCTTTTTAAAAATGACGCGGACGCGTGGGGCACGCGTTCGCGTGGTAGGGCTTGGGCTTCCAGCACGAGTCCAGCCCAACTCCAGCTCAACTTTCTGCCATATACCCTTTTTACGCCGATTATAGGTGACGCGGTCGCGTGGGTGACGCGGTCGCGTGGGAGGCTATTTTTCCAAATGACGCGGATGCGTCATCGACGCGGTCGCGTGGCGTCAATTTGTGCTAATGGCGCGCCTCCAGCGCTGCTCCTGCGTAACTCTCTGTTCAATTCTTTTCTCCCCAACGCACTAGTGACGCGGACGCGCCAGCGACGCTGCCGCGTCGCGTGCGTGTTTTTTTTTTTTTTTTGTATAATCTGAAAAAAATGCAGAATGCACTGTTAATATGAATGTGTTGCAAAACTCCAGGTTCAATATAATAAAATAAAATGAAACTCAAAAACAAATAAAACTAAATAAAAATGAAAAAGGAACGATTATACCATGGTGGGTTGTCTCCCACCTAGCACTTTTAGTTAAAGTCCTTAAGTTGGACATTTGGTGAGCTCCCTGTTATGGTGGCTTATGCTTGTATTCATCCAGGAATCTCCACCAATGTTTGTGATTCCAGTAACCTCCGGGGTCCCAAACTAGGCGCAGAAAAGCCTTCAAGTAAGTTAAAGCAAGTGACCAGGCCCCAAGAGTGGTGATTGATAGAATGGATTCCGGGGTCCCAGACCTTGCCTTTGCACCCGTCTTTTGGTTGAGCAATATTGTTCCCTCCGGGTGGCAAGCAGTCTGAATTCTTACGTAAGCGGCCAAACAACTTCCTAGACCCGTTCAGTTGAGCTTTACACCAACTTTTGCATTTAAACTTTGAGCACACAACCATGTTGAACCTTGCTTGACAATTCTTATCACTAGCCATTTTTCTCTTACTCTTAATGCCACAAAGAGCTCTAAGTTGACCATCCGTCTCTAGTAGCCCATATTCAAGTGGGATTAGAAAGCTATGGGATATGAATTCTACCCACTTGAATGTTGTGAAGGATGATGACAACTTAGGGGGAGGTATTTTTAATGAAATTGCAAGCTCCACTCCCTTGTGCTCTTTTCTGATAATTACCACCTCTTTGCAAGCTTCTTCAATTTCAACCTCTTCCTCTTGGTAGCTCTCTTTCAATTCAATCTCCTCTTCATTGCTTTCCAAGGGCATGGGAGGTTGTGCTTCTTCTTCTTGAATCTCCATCTCTTGATCAACCTCTTCCAAGTCTTCAACTATGATATGCTTTGGAGGTTGTACGCCCTCCTCAGCATCAATTTCAACCGTCTTGGAAGGAGGCTCTATGACTGGACTTTCCCATGGAGGTTCTGCATCTCCTAAGTCTTCAACCACTTCTTCTTCTTCAATAATTCCGGCTTCCTCTACTTGTTCCAGTATAAAGTCATGCTCCGTAGTGTTCACCGGAGTTTTTAGTATCTCCTTCATACTACGTTCTTCATTAGATTGCCCACATGAAGCCATGGGGGTTCCTTGAGTGTCCGAACGTCGGAAAGCTAATTGACTCATTATTGCTTGCCCCAATTGATGAATGGTTGCCTGAAATCTATCCACTATTTCTTTTAGGCGAACCTCTACTTCTCGGGTTGCCGGATTTGGACAGGACATATAGAGAAGTGGTGGTGGTTGGGAGTGAGTGGATTGGAATTGGGGTGGTTCTATATATGGTTCATATGGCTCATAAGGTGGTTGGTATGGTGGTTGAGGGTTATGGTCATATGGAGGTGAATGGTGGTAGTTGGCTTGTGAGTGTGGTAGTTCAAAGTTGTGTTGAGGAAAGGGTTCATAGGCATATGGTGGTGGTTGTTGATAGTCCATTGGAGGTGGTTGTTGCCATGAGGGTTGATCAAATTCTTGTGGCTCCTCCCATCTTTGATTGTTCCAACCTTGATGCCTGTGCTCATTGTAATTTCTTCTTCCTGCAATATTATTGTAACCAGACTCATAGCCAAAAAGGGTGAGAGTTCATAGTGGCAAATAAAAATAAAAAAAAATAAAAACAATTTTAAATTAAAAGGTTATTTAAATTTTGAAATTGAAAATTAAATTTTGAAATTTGAATTTTAAATTTTTTAAATTTGAATTTTAAATTTTTGAAATTTGAATTTTTGAAATTTGAAAATTTTTAAATTTAAATTTTGAAAATTTTTTAAATTTGAATTTTGAAATTTGATTTTTGAAATAAGATAAGATAAGATAAAAAATTTTAAAAATAAAAATCTGAAATTTTTTTTTTCGAAAAAATTAATTAAAAATATTTTTGAATTTAATGAGGAAATGGAAAAACAATAAAATGACACAAAATTTCAAATTTTTAGATCAAAACGAAGAAAACAACTAAGAACAGCTTGAAGGTCAAGATGAATGTAAAGAACAACTTGAAGATCAAGATGAACACTAAGAACAAATTTTTGAAATTTTTTTTTTTAATAACTAAATAAAAACAAATAACCTCTTAATTTACGAAAAAGCAAAAATAAAAACAAATATAAAAACAAATAAACAAGCAAAAATAAAAAAAATATTTACAATAACCAATAATAAGGCACACGTTTGCAACTCTCCGGCAACGGCGCCATTTTGACGTTAGGATTTTTGCCAGTAAAGAATTTCATAAAAACAGTCGCGTTGTAGATATAGTCTCTAAACCGACAGAAATCCCTTCGTACAAACGTTTTGGTTGTCACGAATAACAAACCCCTTTAAAATTGATAACTGAGTATTTGAATCTCGGGTCGTCTTCTCAAGGAATTGCAGGGAGGTATGTTCTTATTATTGGTTATGGAAAAAAAAGTATGTTTTGGGGTTTTATTAATGTATAAGATAAGAAGCAACAATAGTAAATGGCAGAGGAAATAAAATAATAACAATAAAAATGAACTCTTGGCAAGGTATTAGAAATTGGAAGTCCAGACTTAGTTATCCTAAGTTACTAATTTCTTAACCAAAGCCAAGAATGTAGAAAGCTAAATTAAAATCACAAATAT
>NC_029787.2:92251713-92263515 GCF_000816755.2 Arachis ipaensis | reverse complement strand
AAATCCCTTCGTACAAACGTTTTGGTTGTCACGAATAACAAACCCCTTTAAAATTGATAACTGAGTATTTGAATCTCGGGTCGTCTTCTCAAGGAATTGCAGGGAGGTATGTTCTTATTATTGGTTATGGAAAAAAGTATGTTTTGGGGTTTTATTAATGTATAAGATAAGAAGCAACAATAGTAAATGGCAGAGGAAATAAAATAATAACAATAAAAATGAACTCTTGGCAAGGTATTAGAAATTGGAAGTCCAGACTTAGTTATCCTGAGTTACTAATTTCTTAACCAAAGCCAAGAATGTAGAAAGCTAAATTAAAATCACAAATATTTGGAATACCTCAGATAAAATACATTCAAAGTAGTAAAATCTAACATGGAAAAGTTCATAAGCCAATTGGGCAACATAAGTCACATACAAATAAAAGCATTAGAGTATCTGAAAGTAAAAGAGAAATATGAAGAAAAAGGAATATTGAACCTGGATCGAGAGTCACTCTTAAAAACTAAGAGAAATCCTAAATCCTAATCCTAAGAGAGAGAGAGCCTCTCTCTCTAAAACTACATCTAAAACATGAAAAGTGGATTATTAGAGCCTCCTTATGAATGGATGCAATCCCCCACTTTATAGCCTCTAATCTGTGTTTTCTGGGCCGCAAACTGGGTCAAAAACAGTCCAGAATTCGCTGGTTTCGAATTTTGTCACGCTGGTTTTTCGTCACTGCAACGCGGCCGCATGGATCACGCGGTCGCATCACCTAGCGTCAGGGGAACTATGGCATATTATATATCAAATCGAAGCCCCAGACGTTAGCTTTCTAATGCAACTAGAACCGCATCGTTTGGACCTCTGTAGCTAAAGTTATAGCCGTTTGAGTGCGAAGAGGTCAGGCTGGACAGCTTAGCAATTTCTCCAACTTCTTGTATTCCTTCCACTTTTGCATGCTTTCTTTCCATCCTCCAAGCCATTCTTGCCCTGTAATCTCTGAAATCATTTAACACACATATCAAGGCATCTAATGGTAATAAGAGAGGATTAATATTAGCAATTATAAGTCCAAAGAAGCACGTTTTCAATCAAAGCACATAATTAGGAAGGCAAATGAAAAACCATGCAAATAGTATGAATAAGTGGGTAAAGAGTTAATAAAAACCACTCAATTGAGCACAAGATAAACCATAAAATAGTGGTTTATTAGTCCGCGTCAGTCACGCGTTCGCGTCGCTGTCTTTTCGCGCTAGGCATGCGGCCGCGTCGTCCATGCGTTCGTGTCGCTACCAATTTCTTCAAAAACTCCATTTTGTGCTTTTCTTCCATTTTTGTATGTTTCCTTTCCATCCTTTAAGTTATTCCTGCCTTTAGAATATCTGAAACTACTTAGCACACAAATCACGGCATCGAATGGTAATAAAGAGTAATTAAAATAAATAATTTTAAGGCATAGGAAACATGTAGTTCACATATATCACATAATAAGGAAGGGAAAGTAAAACCATGCAATTTACATGAATAAGTGGGTGAAGGATTGAATAAATCTCTTGAATTGTGCACAATATATATCATAAAATATGGGTTTATCAACCTCCCCACACTTAAACAATAGCATGTCCTCATGCTAAGTCCAAGATAAAGAGTAAGGTAAGGTTAAAGTGGTGGAATCTCATGCAATGCAATCTATCTAAATGCAACTACCTAAATGAGTCATGCAATTCTAATTTTTATTCACTTGTATATAAAACTTACATGTAGTTAAATTAATTCACATTCTCAAGGAATCATATATGCATAGCCAACCTTAGATAATGTTAAGGCACTTTTACAATTGAGATGGGTAAAAATATTTTTCAAACTTGCAAGACAAATAACAATTTAGGCAGAGATATATGGTGATGAGCTATTGAACCCTCATTGGATGTGTTTACTCTCTAGTCACTCAGTGTTTATTGGGTTAATCACTCTATTCTTCTTTTTATCCTTACTTTCTATAACTTTGTTCTTCATCTAACCAGTCAACAATTATAGAATACAGTCATACAAAAATCATGAGGTCTTTTTCAAGGTTGTAATGGGGCCAAGGTAAAGGTAAGGGTATATGTATAAGGCTAAGTGAGCTAATAAGTGAATCCTTAACTAGTCTAAGATCTCACCTAATATATATATTTTGTAATTCAAAGCTTCTTAACCTATTTGCCCAGATTTTTCTCACTTTGTATTGCAAGCTCATTAACTTAAATTTTATCCCATGTGCATTGATTCTTTTTATTTTGCAATTGGGGAATTTTTGTATCCCTTTTATTTAAATAAAAATTTTTTAATGCACATGGTAATTCAATTGATTTCACATGAGCATGCTTCCCAAAATTTTTATTTTGAGATATCTTTATTCTTTTTAACTTTCTACCTTTGTTTCTATCATCCATGTTCCCATAAAGTTCCCCACACTTAAACAATACACAATTTCTATCTTAAGCTAACCAAGGATTTAACTTGGGATTTTTATTTTGTTTTTCTGCTTAAGGCTAGTAATGTGGTTTATATAACAAGAGGGGTTTAAAAGCTCAAGGGGGCTAACAAGGATGATGTAAAAGGTAGGCTTATTTGGGATAAGTGAGCTTAAACAAGTAATGGCCTCAATCATCTCTTAGTATGTATCTATACTCTATAATTGGACATATAGATTAAAACAACGCAAAGAACATCAGGAATAAAAATTATGGTTTGAATGTAACTATACAATTAAGCTCAAAACTCACAGGCTGTGCTCTAGCTCAAAAAATCATATATCAGTTATATATGTCATGCAAGTGGAAATTAAGAGTTCCCATTATTCTCAATGTAAAATTTTTTTGGGTGGCTTTAAAATTTTAGTGTTCCTCCTTGATGAAATATTGTTAACTAACTAACATTTTATGTTCTATATACAAGGTGTATGGATTGTTTTTATTCTGTTAAAGTCTCTAGTTTACTTCCTTTTTATTTTCAATTTAAACCAACTATCACATGCTAAAGGGTAAACTATACTAATTAATCCACATATTTTATAACTAATAAGTTGGAATTGCAACTAAACTAATTGGCTAATGGTATAAACTAAAGTGCAAAATGCAGAAAGTAGAGTAAAAACACATGAAAAGAACAATGTTTAAGTACTGAAAGATAAAAATGAAAATAAAGATAAAAATATAGAAAAATAACCAAAATAAAATAAAAGAGTCTGTAGTGGTTCACCAAAAAATGCACCAGAGATGGCGACCTCCCCACACTTAAAATAAAGCATCGTCCTCGATGCTCACTCAAGCTGGGTGTGAAGGAGTGTCATCACTGGAAGGATGGGCTGCTGGAGTCTCGGTGGTGGTCTGAGGATCTGCAGACTAGATGAGGGTAGGTGGGTCTGTCTGCTGGAGAGGATGCTCTAACTGGATAGGAATCTCTGGATCTGCGGCCTGAATCTGCTGTGGCTCCTCCCGTTGTGGCGCAGCCTGCTCCGGTCCTGCCTGTGCAGCCTGGGTGGGGGTCTCCTCCTCGTGAGCATCCTCCTCTACCTCAGATTTATCAGAAGGGGTGTCAGGCTCGGAGGAGATATCGCCGCCGGAACGGATCATCAACTTGACGTGCTCATAGCGTCGCTTGTTGCGACACTCCATACGGTCCAAGCGGGCGAAGAGGCGATGCACCAAATGGTAAATAGGCTCAGGAGCAGCTGGAGGTGCAGTGGGTGGGGCAGGTGCAGCAGTGGAAGAAGAGGGGCAGCTGAAGGTGTGGCTGTCTCATCAGAAGCAAGAAGGAATAGAGGTCTGTAGCCTAAAGCCAGGAAGTTCCTGCGGTGAGGAATGATCTTCTTGTAGTCCGCAGCAGGTGGCTTCTCATCAGCATCCTCCCAAGGCACATCAGCTCGACGGCCTAGCTGGGTGACCAAGTAAGGGAAGGGGAGGGTGCCTCTGACATGGACCCTGGCCATATAGCGCCGGATGAAACATGGCAGATACAGGTCCTTACCCTCTATCACACACCAGAGGAGGGTAATCATAGCAGCAGGCAGCTCCGTCTCATGAGTGCTCGGCATAATAAAGTTACTCAGGATCTGGTGCCAGAGCCGAGCCTCATCATTCAAGTATATCTGCTTGATTCCTTTAGGCATGGTGGTGTTCTTGCCCATGACCCATGGGACAGTAGGGTCAAGGGCTATCCTCTCCTTGACAGCATCCCAGTAAAATCTCAGAAAGTGCATGTCCTCTTCAGCCTTTTGGTAACCGTCAAGCTGATCTGACTTAGGCTGAAGGCGCAGAATATCCTCAATGGCCTCTTCAGTGACCAGTATCTGTTTCCCTCTGAGGTGCACTGCATCCAGGGAAGTCTTGAAATAATTGCAGTAAAACTCTCGTACCCAGAAAGCATTGACCTCAGTCAGATTTCTCTCCAAGAAGAACCAACCTCTTTGTTTGATCTGATCGGAGGTGTACTACTGTAGTTCTTCTGGAATTTTCAAAGTCCTCTCCAGGTACAAATTTCTGGAGGTTGCAAACACTGGATACTTCAACTCACAGTATCAGTTTGTAAACTTAATTGGATCAGTGGCAGGGAGGAGCTTGTCAGCCTTCTCCTGCGGGGTAAAGTGCTTCTCCCGCCAGGAGTCATCATGCATAAGCTCTAGGAGAGACATAGAGGATTCACCTCTTTTCTGTTTGCCAGTTGTTGCCTTGCCTTTTCCTTTTCTTTGAGTGTCAGACATCCTGAAAAACAGAAATCTAGGATATAATAAAAGCAGAAAAACAAGTAGGCAAATAACAAGATAAGCACAAAGTGGCAAAGGAGCAGTAGAATAATGAAATGAGTTGAATAATTATGCATTTTGGACTGTTTTGGAGTTTAAAAAGCTGAGATGAGAAATTTCAATCCAAAATGTAATATAAATAGTATTCATGTTAATTAGGAAAAACCATAATCATGCCTTGAGTTAAAAAGTAAAAGTAAGGAGTTAGTTAAAAAGCAGAGGGGGTTGTTAGAAAGTTAAAAGTGGTTTTAAATTGAAAAAGATGTTAGGAAGTAAAAATCAGTGAGTTAGTAAAAAGAAAGTCAGAGTAAGTGGCATGATGATTGGTTTCGAAGTAACAAGAATTTCACAATTTGAAGCAACAGACAACTCATATTCAAGCAAGGAAATCAAGTTGTTGATGATTCATATAGATATACCAATAACGAAAATTTGAAATCAAATCATCAATAATGTGATTTATTAACTGGGAAGACAAAAGGAATAAGAATGCTGGCCCGTGCATTCATGAATTGGTTTGATGAAAGCTAAGGAAAGCAAAATTGAAAATGCCAAAACCAATACATGAGTGAGAATCAAAACGATTTACAGAAAATTGGGCAGCATTCCGGCTAAAATGGGATGTTCCCGAAAAATAAATAGCAAGCAGAATAGTTCATATAAATTAAAATAAACTGCAAATAGATATAAATAATATGAACATGAAAGAGCAGTCGCAATAGCAGCATGAACAGTAAGAACATTATATGAACAATACTTAGATCACAGCAACAGCAGAATTGCGAAAATTATAAAATAAGTAGCAAGAACAGCGCAATTAATCAGGCCTAAATCCACTAACCATATCCTAGCTACCTAACCACCTAGAATCCACTACAACATACATCTCTAACTATCCTAAATTTAAACAAAACTGAAAAAATAGGCAAAAAACTATGAATGAAAGAAAGGTGGCATTCGGCGGAACCTGGTAGGCGTATGAACTAAGCTAAGGAACTGAGAGATGGCGGGGGTGTGGTTGCGGTGGTGCTGCGGCGGCATAGGGTGGCGCGGCGGCAAACCTTGGTGGCGGCAGGGATGGTGTTGTGGTGTTGGGTGAGGGCGCAATAGGGTAGGGTTTCGCGTGACTGGGGGTTAATGAATTTGAATCCACGCGAACGCGTAGGGCACGTGGTCGCGTGGCTAGGGTGGAAAAAGGGTTGACGCGATCGCGTGAGTGACGTGATCGCGTAAGTAACGCGATTGCGTGGAATGGGTAGAAGGATGAATGACGCGGTTGCGTGCGGCACGCGACCGTGTCGCTGGAAATTGTGCTAAACGCACAATTCCAGCGTCGTTTCAGCGCAACTCTCTGTCTCCTTTTGGTGTGTTGTGCAATCCACGCGACGCGAACGCGTCGCTCACACTTTCGCGTGGATGGGTTTTGTGCAAGTGACGCGTTCGCGTGATGGATGCGAACGCATGGGCCGTTTTGTGCTAAACGCATGACAGCCGCACGATTCCAGCCCAGATTTCTGGGCGTTGGATTTTTACGCCGATTTCTAGATCACGCGGCCGCGTGATGACGTGGACGCGTGGGGGTGTTTTTCGCAACTGATGCGAACGCTTTAGCGATGCGATCGCGTCGCACGCCTTCCTTTTTTTTTAGAATATGCAATTATGAAGTTATGCAGTATATAATGCTAATGCAAATGCTTACGAATACTATCCAGGTTCAATGAAAATAAAACAATATAAAAATAAACAAAACAAAATAAAATAGAAACAGGAACGATCATACCATGGTGGGTTGTCTCCCACCTAGCACTTTTAGTTAAAGTCCTTAAGTTGGACATTAGATGAGCTTCCTGTTATGGTGGCTTGTGCTTAAATTCATCCAGAAATCTCCACCAATGTTTGGAATACCAACAGCCTCCGGGATCCCAAACTAGGCATATGAAGCTTTTGAGCAGCTTCAAACAGGTCCTCAGGCTCCCGGGGTGACGAATGTCAGAATGAATTCCAGGATCCCAAACTTTGCTGTTAAATCCGCCTTCGTCTTGATCTATATTTTTCCATCCGGGCGGTTTAGAAATTAGATTCTCACCAGGATGACCAAACGTTTTCCGAGATCCATTCGATTGAACATGAGAACAATCCGTGCACTTCGAGTTGAAGCGTGGAACCTTATTGAACCTTGTGCACCAGCTCTGAGTACGAGCTATTTCCCTCTTACTCTTAAAGCCGCAGAGAGCTCTAAGCTGGCCATCTGTTTCAAGCAAACCATATTCAAGTGGAAAAATAAAGTTAAAGGTTAAGGATTGTACCCACTTGAAGCTTGTATTGGGTGGTAATGGCCTTGGGATAGGTGTTTCCAGTGGTTCTGTAAGTTCTACTCCCTTGTAATCTTCTGTGAATTCCTCCATTACTTTTCAAAATTCTTCAAATACAACCACGTCTTGATCAAAGTCTTCGACATCTTCCACATCACTCAAGTCATAAATTGGAGGTTGAGAAAAATCTACCTCAACATCATCTTCGTATTCACTTGGATAAGGTTCTTCAATCTTAGAGAATTCGCTTGCGGATGCAAGTTCATTACTAGGAAAACTTTACTTGAGACTATCATCATCAAGGAAACATGCGTCTTGGGTTATTCCGTCTAGTTCTTCATGAAACACCTGCTTTGGGGGTTGTGCACTATCCTCCTTAGCATCAATTGTAACGTCCTTGACGGAATTCTTCGCAACTCTGGATTCCCATGGAGGTTCAGCATCTCCTAAATCTTCAATTAGTACTTCTTCTTCTTGGATAATTTGAGCTTCCTCCAATTGTTCCAGAACAAAGTTGTGCTCATTACTGCCCTCTGGAGTTTCTAGTGTCTCCTTCATGCTACGTTTGTCATTAGATTCTCCACATAAAGCTATTGTAGTTTCTTGAGTGTCTAAACGTCTGGAAGATAATTGATGTATTGCTTGCTCCAGCTAATGAAGGGTTGTATGAAGTTGATCTACTGTTTCCTTGAGGCGAGCCTGTGATTCTCGAGGTGATGGATTTGGACATGGTACGTAGGAAAGTGGTGGTGTTTGGGAGTAATTGGATTGGAATTGGGGTAAATAAGGATCGTATGGTGCTGAATGGTGAAAAGGAGCTTGTGAGTGTGGTGGTTCAAAGATATGTTGAAAGGATAGTCTATAGGCACAGGGTGGGACTTGTTGGTAGTTACAAAGTTGTCCACCATATCTATCAGCTTGGTATGCATTGTAGAATGGTCTTTGTCCATGATATCTTGAGGGTGTTGTTGCCTAAAGGGTTGATCAAATCCTCTTGGCTCCATCCATCTTTGATTTCTCTGACCTTGATGCATGTTCCTACTATAACTTCCGTTCCCTTCAACAGTATTAGAACCAACTCAAAGCGAGAGGGGTGAGAATTCATAGTGGCTAAAAAAATAAAAAGGGAAAAACAAAAACAATTAAACAAATAAAAGAAAAATATTTGCAATAACCAATAATAAGGCACACGATTGCAGTTCCCCGGCAACGGCGCCATTTTGAAGAACGAAACTCTCGCGCGATCTAGAATTTTCACAAATAAGTTTCCGTTGTAAGTATAGCTTCTAGACCGACAAGAATTCCTTTCTTACAAACGTTTTGGTTGTCACAAGTAACAAACCCCTAAATAAATTGATAACCGAAGTATTTAAACCTCGGGTCGTCTTCTCAAGGAACTGCAGGGAAGTATGTTCTTATTATTGGTTATGAGTTTGTAAATTGGGGTTTTGAAAGTAAGGAACAAGTAATTTAAATGACAATTGAAATAAATAAACAACTGTAAAATAAACTCTTAGCTAGGTATGAGAATTTTGGAAGTCCTATCCTAGTTATCCTTATCAATGGTGATGAGAATTGAATTTTAATCCCACTTAGTTAGCCTTTACTAAAGCAAAGGAAGGTCAAGTGGACCAATTAGTTTGATCCTCAGGTCCTAGTCGATTCCTAAGAAAAGACTAGAGTTATTGGAGTTTAATTCAATTGGTAAAAATAACAATTATCAATCACGATGAGTTTGACAACTCAAGAGTTACCAATTAATCAACCAAGCCAAAAGGAAGAAAATGTAAATTATTAATGCAAATAAAGGAAAGTAATCATAATTCTGAAATACCTCAAATCATATTAAATAGAAGATCAAATCTAAACATGAATGGTTCATAAGCCAATTTGGCAACAAAAGTAATTAAAGGAAAGCATTAGAATATCTGAAAGCAAAGGGAAATATAAAGTAAAGGAATATTGAACCTGATAAGGAGTTGGAATACTAAATTGAAATAATAAGAAATCCTAATCCTAAAACCTAAGAGAGAGGAGAGAACCTCTCCCTCTAAAAACTACAACTAAACTATGAAAAGTGAATAATTGGAGCTCTCTCTCAATATGGATGCATTCCTCCACTTCATAACATCTAATCTGTGCCTTCTGGACTTGGATCTGGGCCAAAAAGGGCTTCAGAAATCGCTGGGAGTATTTTCTGTAATTTCTGGTGCGTGGTGTCTGTCACGCGTCCGCGTGGGTCACGCGGTCGCGTCATCTGGAGTTTTCCTTGTCACGCGTTTGCCTCGGTCATGCGTCCGCGTCATCTGTGTTCTGCTCATGGCGCGCGTCCGCATCAGTCACGCATTCGCATCGCTGTCTTTTCGTGCTAGGCATGCGGCCGCGTCGTCCATGCGTTCGCGTCGATGCCAATTTCTTCAAAAACTCCATTTTGTGCTTTCCTTCCATTTTTGTATGTTTTCTTTCTATCCTTTAAGTTATTCCTGCCTTTAGAATATCTGAAACTACTTAACACACAAATCACGGCATTGAATGGTAATAAAGGGTAATTAAAATAAATAATTTTAAGGCATAGGAAACATGTAATTCACATATATCACATAATAAGGAATGGAAAGTAAAACCATGCAATTTACATGAATAAGTGGGTGAAGGATTGAATAAATCTCTTGAATTGAGCACAATATATATCATAAAATATGGGTTTATCACAGGGATAAAGACATTCTTATTGAAGCTGATCCTGAACCTAAAAGGACTCTTAAGAGGAAACTAAGAGAAGCTAAAGCACAACCCTCTGGAGAGAACCTGACAGAAATTTTCGAAAAAGAAGGAGACATGGCCGAACCTAATAACAATGGTGGAGATGCAAGGAAGATGCTTGGTGACTTTATTGCACCCTCTTCCAACTTCTATGGAAGAAGCATCTCAATTCCTACAATTGGAGCAAACAACTTTGAGCTTAAGCCTCAATTAGTTTCTCTAATACAGCAGAATTGCAAGTTTCATGGACTTCTAATGGAAGATCCTCATCAGTTTTTAGCTGAATTCTTGCAAATCTGTGACACTGCCAAGACCAATGAGGTTGATCCCGAGGTCTACAGGCTTATGCTTTTTCCCTTTGCTGTAAGAGACAGAGCTAGAGTATGGTTGGATTCACAACCTAAGGAAAGCCTGAACTCTTGGAAAAAGCTGGTCAGTGCTTTTCTGGCCAAATTCTTTCCACCTTAAAAATTGAGTAAGCTTAGAGTGGAAGTCCAGACCTTCAGACAAAAGGAAGGTGAATCCCTCTACGAAGCTTGGGAAAGATACAAGCAATTGATCAGAAGGTGTCCTTCTGACATGCTTTCAGAATGGAGCATCATAGGTATCTTCTATGATGGTCTGTTTGAACTGTCCAAGATGTCATTGGACAGCTGATGCCAAGGCATCTTAGGCTAGTTTCACTAGTATTTTTCTGTTAGTTTTAGTTGTTTTATGCATTTTCTTGAGCTTAAAGTAACCAAGAATGGTTAAATGAATAACAAAACAATGAACCATCCAAACAGTATGATTTTGATGCAAATTCCATGAGTTTTTAGTTATATTACTTGAATGCTATGAATGGAAGATTCTCATGAAAATTTGCAAGACTTTGATGCAGTTGTTTGGATGATTTCAGGAAAGAAGAGGCTAGGCAAGGAAGCAACAAAAATCAATAAAGGAAGATTGAATATCACATGTGGAGTTTAAGCTCCAGTTTAAGCTTAAACTGGAGCTTAAACGCCAAAATCATGAAAGCTGAGGAAAGGGTGAAAGTGGCGTTTAACCTCCAGTTTAACCTTAAACTGGAAGTTAAACGCCAGAAATGGAAAATCTCCTCAACTGCTCTAACCATACTCTTCCATTAACCAAGAGTATTTCACTTGTTTGTTGCCTGTGCTGTGTTCTTGTATGACAGGTAGGAGAGGAGAGACATCAACTCTTCCATATACCGAACGAGAGAGGACCCTTCATAGACTTAGAAGGGAAGCAAGAGGGAAGAGAGTACTGGGAGAAGAAGAATCTGAAGGAAGCAGAGTAAGAAGGACAAGAAGGAGAAGAAGGAGAAGAAGAGCAAGAAGAGCAAGGAATTCCAGAAAGAAGACAACAAATTCCCAGAGACCCCATGGATATGAGCAGAATGCAGGAAATCATAGAAGGAATGTCTCAACAATACATGAGGTCTCAGGAGAGACAAGAGAACTTTCACCTAAAAATGATGGATATGCAAAGGAACTTTGAATCAAGATTCTTAGATTTGTAAAGGGAACAGAATTTACACTTACAGGAATCCTTCAGCCACATATGCCAACACCAAGATGCCAATGTCTTGGCAATCAAGGAAGCCACCACTTTACAGAATGCAAGATACTCAGTTCAAGCTGATTACAACATCAGTTCGCAAATCAAGCTTAACTACATAGGGGAACATTTACACAAGATGGACCCAGCATTCCCAGCTTTTGATGAGTATTTCAAAGGGAGGAAAGAAAGAGAAATAAACAAGGCAATGATCCTTGAAAAAGGAGTGGAAGAAACAATGAAAAAGGATGGATTCTGGAAAAAGCTCATAAGAAAAGACAAAGGAAGTTCAAGTGGTCAAAAAGGGGTAGGAAGCAAGAAGAAGCAGGATCCCAATAATCAAGAAGAACCAAGCAATAAATGAGAGGTGGTCTCTCTCCTTAATAATCAAATGAT
>NC_029787.2:92245295-92251575 GCF_000816755.2 Arachis ipaensis | reverse complement strand
AACATTTAAACCAAGGGATTGGGAATTTGTTCGTTTTTAGAGAGAATTGGTGAGCCAAGGGATTGGGATCCAATCATATAAGATTGCCAAGCAAAATTCAATGAATGCATTGGTTGAGGAAGGAATAAAAATGTTTTGATTCAGAGATCTCAATATCTCCTAATACCCAATGAATTCCCCATTTCTGATTTCCACTTTCTCTTTACATTCTGCAACTCAATTCATACAATCACCCCCATTTCCTTTTAATTTCAGCAATTTAGCTTCTGCTCTTTAATTCATGCAATTTAAGATTCCGCCATTTCAATTTCTTGCCATTTACGTTTCCCGCCAATTTTACATTCCGCAATTCTCATCTAATTCTTGATTCCACTCAACTAGACACACTTCTAATCCGAATTGCTCATTCAACCAATCCTTGTGGGATTCGACCTCACTCTATTGTGAGTTTTTACTTGACGATAACCGGTGCACTTGCCGGAAGGAATTTTGCCGATTGTGCAATTTCCTAAATCGTAGCATAACTAGTTTATGCGCATCAACAGCTCTGCTGGAGGATCTCTTCATCTGAAGAAGACGTCTGAAGAAGCCCAGGAACTCATTGAAATGGTTGCAAATAACCAATTCATGTACACTTCTGAAAGGAATCCTGTGAATAATGGGACAAATCAGAAGAAAGGAATTCTTGAGATTGATACCCTGAATGCCATATTGGCTCAGAACAAAATATTGACTCAGCAATTTAATATGATTTCTCAGAGTCTGTCTGGAATGCAAGCAGCAACAGGTAGTACCAAAGAAGCTTCATCTGAAGAAGAAGCTTATGATCCTGAGAACCCAGCAATGGAAGCGGTGAATTACATGGGAGAACCCTATGGAAACACCTATAATCCTTCATAGAGAAATCATCCAAATCTCTCATGGAAGGGCCAACAGAGGCCTCAACAAGGCTTCAACAACAGTAATGGTGGAAGAAATAGGTTTAGCAATAGCAAGCCTTTTTCATCATCTTCTCAGCAATAGACAGAGAATTCTAAGCAAGGCCACTCTGACTTAGCAATTGTAGTCTCTGATCTATCCAAAACCATGCTCAGTTTCATGACTGAAGCAAGGTCCTCCATTAGAAATTTGAAGGCACAAGTGGGTCAGCTGAGTAAGAGAATTACTGAAACTCCTCCTAGCACTCTCCCAAGCAATACAAAAGAGAACCCAAAGAGAGAATGCAAGGCCATAAATATGTCCCACATAGCCGAATGCATAGATGAGGGAAAAGCGGTGATTTCCACTGAGGAAGGCCTCAATGGACGACCACTGGCCTCCAAGGAGTTCCCTAATGAGGAACCATGGGAATCTGAAGCTCATACAGAGACCATAGAGATTCCGTTGAATTACTTCTGCAATTCATGAGCTCTGATGAGTATTCTTCCTCTGAAGAGGATGAAGATGTTACTGAAGAGTAAGTTGCTAAGTACCTTGGAGCAATTATGAAGCTAAATGCCAAGTTATTTGGTAATGAGACTTGGGAGGATGAACCCCCCCTTGCTCACCAAAGAACTGGATGACTTGACTAGGCAGAGATTACCTCAAAAGAGACAGGATCCTGAAAAGTTCTCAATACCTTGTACCATAGGCACCATGACCTTTGAGAAGGCTCTGTGTGACCTGGGGTCAAGTATAAACCTCATGCCACTCTCTCTGATGGAGAAGCTAGGGATCCTTGAGGTACAAGCTGCAAGAATATCACTAGAGATGGCAGACAATTCAAGAAAATGGGCTTATGGACTTGTAGAGGATGTCTTGGTAAAGGTTAAAAGCCTCTACATCCCTGCTGACTTCATAATCCTAGACACTGGGAAGAGTATGGATGAATCCATCATCCTTGGCAGACCCTTCCTAGCCACAGCAAAAGCTGTGATTGATGTTGACAGAGGAGAGCTGGTCATTCAAGTGAATGAGGCCTGCCTTGTGTTTAAGGCTCAAGGATCTCCTTATGCACACATGGAGAAGAAGCATGACAAGCTTCTCTCAATGCAGATTCAAACAGAGCCCCCACATTTAAACTCTAAGTTTGGTGTTGGGAGACCATCATCATGCTCTGAGTATCTGTGAGGCTCCATTTTCCATTGTTATTTTATATTTTCTTTAGGTTGATGATCATGTGAAGTCACAAAAACAACTGAAAAAGCAAAAATAGAATGAAAAATAGCATCAAAAATAGCACACCCTGAAGGACGATCTTACTGGCGTTTAAACGCCAGTAAAGGTAGCAGAATGGGCATTAAACGCCCAGTCTGGCACTATTCTGGGCATTTAACACCAGAAAAGGGCACCAGACAGGCGTTTAACGCCAAAAGGGGTACAAAGCTGGCGTTTAACGCCAAAAAGGGCAACAAGCTGGCGTTTAAACGCCAGAAAGGGAAGAAAAGCTGGTGTTAAACGCCAGAAATTGGCAGCAACCTAGCGTTTAACGCCAGGATTGGCACTCCCAGGGGCGTTTATACGCCCAAAATGGTGCAGGGACGAGAAAGCCTTAACACCTCAGGATCTGTGGACCCTACAGGATCCCCACCTACCTCAACTCTCTCCCTCTCTTCTTCACACCTTCCCATAACACTCTTCCCCAAATACCCTTCACCAATCACCTCAATACCTCTTTCCCAAAAACCCCTCACCTATCAAATCCTACCCTTTTCTCCATAATCTCTTCACCAATCCATATCCATCCATCATAAAACCCCACTTACCTCACCATTCAAATTCAAACCACTTTTCCTCCCAAACCCACCCATACTTGGCCGAACCACTAAACCCCCTCCATCTCCTCCATTTTCTTCTTCTACTCTTTTCTTTCTTCTTTTGCTCGAGGACGAGCAAACCTTCTAAGTTTGGTATGGTAAAAGCATTGCTTTTTGTTTTTCCATAACCATTTATGGCACCAAAGGCCGGAGAAACCTCTAAAAAGAGGAAAGGGAAGGCAAAAGCTTTCACCTCCAGGTCATGGGATATGGAGAGATTCATCTCAAGGGTGCATCAAGACCATTTCTATGAAGTTGTGGCCAAGAAGAAGGTGATCCCCGAAGTCCCTTTCAAGCTCAAAAAAGGTGAATATCCGGAGATCCGACATGAGATTCGAAGAAGAGGTTGGCTATCATGATCCATAGCATCATGATTAGAGAGGAAGTAGAAGTTCATGAGGTTATATCCCTAGAACTCTACAAGGTAGCGGACAAGTCCTCTACTTTGGCAAGGTTAGCCTTCCCTCATCTCATTTGTCACCTCTGCAATTCATCTGGAATTCACATAGAGAAAGACATCCTTATTGATGAGGACAAGCCCATCACTAAGAAAAGCATGGAGCAAACAAGAGAGCCCACTCATGGACAAGAGCATGAGGAAATCCCTCATCATGAAATCCTTGAGATGCCTCAAGTGATGCATTTTCCTCCACAAAACTATTGGGAGCAAATCAACACCTTCCTAGGAGAATTAAGTTCCAACATGGGACAACTAAGGGTGGAGCACCAAGAGCATTCCATCCTCCTCCATGAAATTAGAGAAGACCAAAGAGTCATGAGGGAGGAGCAACAAAGGCAAGGAAGAGACATTGAGGAGCTCAAGCACTCCATAAGATCTTCAAGAAGAAGAACAAGCCGCCATCACTAAGGTGGACCCGTTCTTTAATTTCCTTGTTCTTATTTTTCTATTTTTTTAAAATTATGCTTTATGTTTTATTTATGTTTGTGTCTTATTACATGATCACTAGTGTCTAAGTGTCTATGCCTTAAAGCTATGAATGTCCTATGAATCCATCACCTTTCTTAAAATAAAAAATGATCTAAAAACAAAAGAACAAGAAGTACATGATTTCAAATTCATCCTTGAAACTAGTTTAATTATTTTGATGTGGTGGCAATACTTTTGTTTTCTGAATGAATGTTTGAACAGTGCAAATTTTTTATATTGTTGTTTATGAATGTTAAAATTGTTGGCTCTTGAAAGAATAATGAAAAATGAGAAATGTTATTGATGATCTAAAAAATCATAAAATTGATTCTTGAAGCAAGAAAAGCAGTGAAAAAGAAGAAGCTTGCGAAAAAAATGGCGAAAAGTAAAAGAAAGAAAAAGAAAAAGCAAGTAGAAAAAGCCAGCAACCCTTTGAACCAAAAGGCAAGGGTAAAAAGGATCCAAGGCTTTGAGCATCAGTGGATAGGAGGGCCCACAGGAATAAAATCCTAGCATAAGCGGCTAAACCAAGCTGTCCCTAACCATGTGCTTGTGGCGTGAAGGTGTCAAGTGAAAACTTGAGACTGAGCGGTTAAAGTCGTATTCCAAAGCAAAAAGAGTGTGCTTAAGAGCTCTGGACACCTCTAACTGGGGACTCTAGCAAAGCTGAGTCACAATCTGAAAAGGTTCACCCAGTTATGTGTCTGTGGCATTTATGTATCTGGTGGTAATACTGGAAAACAAAATGCTTAGGGTCACGGCCAAGACTCATAAAGTAACTGTGTTCAAGAATCAACATAATGAACTAGGAGAATCAATAACACTATCTAAATTCTGAGTTTCTATAGAAGCCAATCATTCTGAACTTCAAAGGATAAAGTGAGATGCCAAAACTATTCAGAAGCAAAAAGCTAAGAGCCCCGCTCATCTAATTAAGACTGATCTTCATAGATGTTTTCGGAATTTATTGTTATTTCTTTTCTTTTTATCCTACTTTGTTTTTAGTTGCTTGGGGACAAGCAACAATTTAAGTTTGGTGTTGTGATGAGCGGATAATTTATATGCTTTTTTGCATTGTTTTTAGGTAGTTTTTAATATGTTTTAATTACTTTTTTGTATATTTTTATTAGTTTTTATTCAAAAATCACATTTCTGGACTTTACTATGAGTTTGTGTTTTTTTCTGTGATTTCAGGTATTTTCTGGCTGAAATTGAGGGACCTGAGCAAAAATCTGATTCAGAGGCTGAAAAAGGACTGCAGATGCTGTTGGATTCTGACCTCCCTGCACTCCAAGTGGATTTTCTGGAGCTACAGAATCCCAATTGGCGCGCTCTTAATTGCGTTGGAAAGTAGACATCCTGGGCTTTCCAGAAATATATAATAGTTTATACTTTTCTCGAGATTTGATTGCTCAAATCGGTGTTTCAAGTCAGCATAAAAATTCTAGCGTTAAAACGCCAAAACTGGCATAAAAGCTGGAGTTAAATGCCCAAACTGGCACCAAAGCTGGCGTTTAACTCCAAGAAAAGTCTCTACATATTAAAGCTTCAATGCTCAGCCCAAGCACACACCAAGTGGGCCCAGAAGTGGATTTCTGCATCATTTACCTATTTCTGTAAACCCTAGGTTACTAGTTCTCTATAAATAGGACCTTTTGCTATTGTATTTTCATCTTTTGATTGAAGGGATCAATCTTTAGTTTATCTTTTGATCTCTTGATCATGTTTTGAGGGCTGGCCTCACGGCCATGCCTAGACCTTTTGTTCTTATGTATTTTCAACGGTGGAGTTTCTACACCCCATAGATTAAGGTGTGGAGCTCTGCTGTTCCACATGAATTAATGCAAAGTACTATTGTTTTTCTATTCAATTTAAGATAATTCTTATTCCAAGATATTCACTCACACTTCAACCTGATGAATGTGATGATCCGTGACACTCATCATCATTCTTACCTATGAACGCATGCCTGACAACCACTTCCGTTCTATCTGCAATAGCTTGAGTGTGTATCTCTTAGCCTCCATTTCGAAAGATCGGAGTTTTCGTGGTATAAGCTAGAATTATTGGCGGCCATTCTTGAGATCCGAAAAGTCTAAACCTTGTCTGTGGTATTCCGAGTAGGATCTGGGATGGGATGACTGTGACGAGCTTCAAACTCCCGAGTGTTGGGCGTAGTGACAGACGCAAAAGGATCAATAGATCCTATTCCAACATGATCGAGAACCAACAGCTGATTAGCCGTGCGGTGACAGCGTGTAACGACCCAATTTTTAATATGTCTAGATCATACCGAAAACTGAGCGCTACCAATTTGTCTTCCTAATTATTATCTATTATTTATCATATGAGCCTGATTCGTTGTTAAAAGCGTAGTTAATTTGCGAGGTGTATTTTTTTTTTGAAAATGTTTTTATTAATAGGCGGAATCACTCATAATCAATTTACAAGTAATAACAGATAAAATAGTTATAAACAACCACACATAAATACATCACAAGTAGCTAGCAACATTCAGTTATCCAGCCTTTATTAGAGTATAGACCTTTAGTTAGAA
>NC_029787.2:92229053-92230845 GCF_000816755.2 Arachis ipaensis | reverse complement strand
AAAATTCAATGAATGCATTGGTTGAGGAAGAGATTTACATGTTTTGATTCGAAGATTTCAATATCTCCTAAACCCAATGAATTCCCCATTTCTGATTTCCACTTTCTCTTTACAATCTGCAATTCAATTCTTGCAATCATCCCCATTCCCATTTAATTTCAGCAATTTACATTCTGCTCTTTAATTCATGCAATTTAAGATTCAGCCATTTAATTTTCTTGTCATTTACTTTTCCCGCCAATTTTACATTCCGCAATTCTCATCTCAAATCTTGATTCCGCTCAACTAGAACACACTTCTAATCCGAATTGCTCACTCAACCAATCCTTGTGGGATTCGACCTCACTCTATTGTGAGTTTTTACTTGACGACGATAACCGGTGCACTTGCCGGAAGGAATTTTGCCGATCGTGCAATTTCCTAAATCGTAGCATAACACGTTTATGCGCATCAACGTCTCTCTGGTACCTCATGAAGTAGCCACATAACAGGAATCTCATACACAGGATTTAGGTTAAAGTGCGCATACGAATGGGGCGAAGACGTTGGCTGGTCTCATAGTATATACATATAAACAGAGAACGATATTCACCCTAGACTCAAAAGAATATCTAGAGCAGAATCCTCTTCTTGCGAACGGTCATCAGCGAACTATGGTAAGGTACTCTTACTTCCATCTGAAGGGGGAAGGGAGAGAGAAGGGGTAAGAACTGGGGAGTTCTTAGTAGGGCCGGGGTTATTAGTTACGTTCATTTATTTGGGGTCGATTAGTAGACGAATAATATATATAAATATAGCTCTGGGTTGTATCAAGAAACTAATATATATATAAATATAGCTCTGGGTTGCATCAAGCAACTAATATATATAAATATCTCTTTATTATATTACTCTTCTCTTTATATCTCTTTACTCTGTTGTGGTTTCTCTTTTCTCTGTGTCTCTTTACTCTGTTTTAATTACTATGTTCTCTGTATCTCTTTTCTCTTCTCTGATTACTCTTTTCATCTGTATCTATATTACTCTTTTTCTCTTTATCTCTTTACTTTAATCTGGTTACTCTGTTTTCTGTATTTCTCTACTCTGCTCTGATTTCTCTGCTTAACGTATGCATTTAAAGCTTATGTAAATTTCGGTATGAATAGTTAGCCTGTCCCAAGTATAGGTTCATTAAGTCTATACTGAAACAGTTTAACTTTTCATATTATACCTAACCCTAGTCGCAACTCAAGTACTATCTAAGTTGCCCTAGTTCGTTCACTAGTCTCTGTCTGTTTTTCTGTCGTTAAAATTTTACAGACTTTTTCTTTGGTTTTTATCTTTTCTTTAACTTTTTATCTTTTATTTATCTTTGCCTCACTAAAATGTTATTACCACTCCCTAAGTGTTTTATGAAGGTAATTATGAGATTCTACACTTAAAGTTGTCTTTCTAAAACTTTTACAGAAAACTGCCTTTTTCGCATTATTTTATTATTTTTATTAAAATATTATTTTTAATTAAATATTATTATTTAATATTTTATTATTATTTATTATTTTATTATTAAATTTTCGAAAATTACCTTGCCTTTACCTTTTAACCTTTAAAATTAACTTTTTACCCCGGTAACTTTTAATATTTCTACTTTAACCACCCTAACTTTCAGAAATTACAAAATAACCCCTCAAACACCAAAATATTTACTTCCTTGCCCTTTCTAAGATCTAAAAGGTGTTCTTCAATGTTCTTCACCACACTCAAAATGTTCTTCGTGTTCTTCGTATATTCTTCAGATTCTTTCTCTGTTTTT
>NC_029787.2:92205403-92228803 GCF_000816755.2 Arachis ipaensis | reverse complement strand
CACACATTCATAGCTTGAATTTCATCAAATTTCATCAAAATTTCACCAAATTTTCACCAAGAATCAATCATATATGCAACCAATTTTTAACACAGCCAAATCATACAACATTCACAAAACTCAAACACAAATATTCAAGATTAATTTCGTGACACCCTACCTTGATTTGCTGCTCCAAATCCGGTTACTCTTTGAAGTGTTCTTAAAGCACTTTTTCCTCCTAAAACACATCAAGAACAACTTTAAAACTCTAAACCATCAACTAAACGAACTTCAGCAGCATCTTAGGAAGGTTATCCTCACCTTAAACGTGCAGTAAATCAAAGATCTTTGGCCCACAAGTCAAGCTAAGCAAGAGATCTAAGGAAGAACATCAAGAAAACACTTGTTTAAGCATGTTTCCTTGAAAACCGAATTAAAAGGGGAAAGGAACAGCCATCTCACCTTATTTCCATCCTTGATAAGTTACATGGTTATGTAGAGGAAGAAGGGAGGATCATTTTGGTCAAATCGGAGTTTTGATTTGAGGTTTAGTTCAGAAGAAATCAAGCTTTAAACATTAAGTGTTCATGAAAGTTTCTCTCTTTTCTCTCTTGTTATTTTCGGCCAAAATGATGAAATGAGACAGTCTTGGAGGTCTTGGGGGTGTAAGGTGATTTGTGATTGGTTGGCTTGGAGGTGGATTAAAATAATATTAAAATATCTCTGGTGTACAACTACTAAAACTAGGTGTATCGGAACACTCGTAAAAACATCTCTAAAAATTATTTTCTGAGCTACTAGCATAAATGACACTAGTAAAATATTTATTATGAGAATAGAACATGTATAATGAGGCCTTAGCATTGCTAAATGCATCAGAGAGTGCTGGTGCTAAGCTGCACCAGAAAACCGTAAACCCGGTTAAAGCGATTTTCTGTTTTTAACAAAAACAGACCAGGTAACCTTATAATATCATTCAAGCATTTTATAAAACTAATATAATGATAATATTATACTATTATCTCTCTCCTCTCATGAATCGATTCCGGTTCGTCAAACAGAGACTATTTACGAAAATCAGAATCAAAACTGCCAACTGATACGGTTCAAAAACTAGGTTCTTCGCGATTGCATTATCGAGCTTGCCTCAGAGGAGGTTCTAGCTTAAGGATGACATAATGATAATGAGGATTGAGATGCTTAATGATATAACAGAGGTGTTCCCTTTACTGATCTTTCGGAGAAATCCGTACTTTTAGAAAAGATCTCATGTACTCGAAAATCAGGGTTGTTACATTCTACCCTCCTAAAAGAAAATTTTGCCCTCAAAATTTCAGTTACCTAGGAATAGATGCGGGTAATTAGCTTTCATCTTATCTTCCAGTTCCCAAGTGTGCTCCTCTTCTCCTCTTGGTTCCCAA
This sequence comes from Arachis ipaensis, assembly GCF_000816755.2. Taxonomy (NCBI): domain Eukaryota; kingdom Viridiplantae; phylum Streptophyta; class Magnoliopsida; order Fabales; family Fabaceae; genus Arachis; species Arachis ipaensis. The sequence goes on along the minus strand of NC_029787.2, from coordinate 92,227,400 downwards.
GCTACTTTGACTAAGCGAACAACTTTGCCTCTTAGCTGCTTATCACTTCTTTCTACTATCTGAAATGGTGATGCTTGATATGTCAAATCATTTCGTAACTGTACTGTCTCTGGTTGTAAAACATGAATCTTGTCGGGAATATATTTCTTAAGTTGCGAGACATGAAGAACATCATGAAGGTTTGATAAATAAGGAGGAAGGACTATTTGATAAGCTACTAGACCGACTCTTTTAAGTATTTGGAAAGGTTCTATGTATCGTGGGTTAAGCTTTTTATTCTTAAGGGCTCTACCTATTCCAGTAATCGAAGTTACTTCTAGAAAGACACGGTTTCCATCACTAAACTCTAAGGTTCTACGTCTATTATCGGCATAGCTCTTTTGACGGCTCTGTGCAGTCTGGATCTTCTGGCGAATCCCCTTTAAATTCTCAGTAGTTTTTTTCACTAGGTCTGGACCTAAGACACTAGCTTCTCCGTCATCATTCCAACACAATGGTGTCTAACATCTCCTTCCGTAGAGAGCTTCATAAGGTGCCATCCCGATACTTTGTTAGTAACTGTTGTTGTAAACGAACTCGACCAATGGCAAATACCTATCCCAACTGCCCTGGTTATCCATCACACAAGATCTTAACATATCTTCCAATGTCTGGATTGTTCGCTCTGATTGTCCATCTGTCTGAGGATGGTATGCTGTACTCATGTGCAATTCTGTTCCTAAAGCTTTCTGGAAAGCTCCCCAGAATCTGGAAGTAAACCTCGGATCTCGATCTGAAACAATTGACGAAGGTATTTTGTGCAATTGTATGATTTCTTGAATATATATCCGTGCCAGCCTTTCTAATGTATAGTCAACTCGAATCGGAAGGAAGTGCGCTGACTTTGTTAACCTGTCCACAATTACCCAGATGGCATCGTGTCCTGTTGAGGTCCTTGGCAATCCCGTGACAAAATTCATAGTGATCTGCTCCCATTTCCATTGCGGTATTTCCAAGGGTTGTAAGGTTTCTAGCGGTTTCTGGTGTTCCACCTTCATTTTCTGGTAGGTTAAACATTTTGAGACATAATCAGCTACTTCTTTCTTTAAGTCCGGCCACCAGAACATTTTTTTCAAATCTCGATACATCTTTGTCACTCCAGGATGCATAGAAAATCTACTTTGATGAGCTTCTGCAATAATCCTTTGCCGCAAATCTCCAGAGCTAGGCACACAAATTCTATTCTTGTATCTCCAGAGACTGCTAAGATCTAGTCTTACAGCTTCTGGTTCCTCTACTTCCATCCGTCTCAACATCGTCATCATATCTGAGTCCTATGCTTGTGCTTGCTCCTAATCTTAAAATCTGGTGTTATACGTAACTGTGCCAGACGGACTCCACTTGACGTCTCAGTCATAGCCAACTTAAGGTCCTCAAATTCCACAAGTAGCTTCTCTTCCTTTATCATCATCCAAGAGATACTCAAAATCTTCCTGCTCAAGGCGTCTGCGACCACGTTTACTTTTCCTGGGTGGTAACTTAACTTAAAATCATAGTCCTTCAGGAACTCCATCTACCTTCGCTGTCGCATATTAAGATCCTTCTGGTCAAAGATATACTTTAAACTTTTGTGATCAGAGAAAACTACTAGTTGAGCGCCATACAAATAGTGCCTCCAGATCTTCAGAGCAAACACCACTGCAGCCAATTCCAAGTCATGCGTCGATAATTTCATTCATGAGGTCTCAGCTGCCGGGAAGCATAAGCCACCACATTTTTGTCTTGCATCAGCACACATCCAAGTCCTTTATGAGAAGCGTCACAGTATACTTCAAAAGGTTTTTGTGGATCGGGTAGTACTAGTACAGGTGCAGTTGTTAGCTTTTTCTTAAGCATCTTGAAACTTCTATCACACTCTGCCGTCCAGATAAATGGAACTTCCTTTCGTGTAAGGTAAGTCAAAGGTAAGGCTATCTGTGAAAATCCTTTGATTAACCTCCGGTAATAGCCAGCAAGTCCGAGGAAACTCCGAACTTCTGTAACGGTCGTAGGTGGTTCCCATTGCACTACTGCTTCAATTTTTGAAGGATCGATTGCAATCCCTCCCTGCGATATAACATGTCCCAAGAACGCCACCTTCTCTGTCCAGAATTCGCACTTCGATAGTTTAGCATATAACATTCGAGTCCTCAGTATCTGCAATACAGTCCTTAGATGCTCTTCATGCTCTCTTTCTGTCTTCGAATAGATGAGAATATCGTCTATGAAAACTACTACGAACTGATCAAGGTACGAACGAAAAATACGATTCATGTAATCCATGAAAATTGCAGGAGTATTAGTTAGTCCAAACGACATAACCGTATACTCATAGTGACCATATCGAGTTCTAAATGCAGTCTTTGGTATATCTGACTCTTTCACTCGAATCTGGTGGTAGCCCGATCGCAAATCAATCTTCGAGAACACACACTTTTCAACTGATCCATCAAATCATCTATCCGTGGAAGTGGATATTTATTCTTGATAGTGACTTTATTTAACTGTCGGTAATCTACGCAAAGTCTCATTCCACCATCCTTCTTCTTTACTAGCAATACCGGAGCTCCCCAAGGTGATGCACTGGGACGAATAAATTTCTTTCCAAGTAGCTCATCCAACTGCTTCTTTAATTCCGCAAGTTCCAGTGCTGACATCCGGTACGGGGCTATGGAAATCGGTCCGGTTTCAGGTACTAGTTCAATGCTGAATTCTATCTCTCGCTGAGGAGGAAACTCAGGTATATCGTCCGGGAAAACATTAGGAAATTCCTTCACCACTCGAATTTTTTCTAAGCTTAGTTCACTGTCACTCGAGCTAGCCGCTAACAGAACGTACCCCTCACAATCACTCCCGTCTAATGTAACTCTTACAGAATTCACATATAAAGTATGAGACAGAAATGGTTTAATATCTAAACTATCAGATGGAATAACAGCAGTTCTTTCATAGCAATCAAGGAAAACATGATACTTGGACAGCCAATCTAATCCTAGAATAACTTCTAAATCACATAGAGGCAAACACATTAGATCATGTATAAAAGTCCCGTTCCTAATAGCGAATGGTACTTGCAGGCACACTAAACTGGTCAAAGCATTTTGGGATGCAGGTGTATGGACAATCAAGTAAAAATTCAATTTAAAGAAATATAATCCTAACTCGTGAGCAATAGTTAGAGAAATAAAGAATGCGATGCACCCGAATCATACAGTACAGTTAGAAATTGATTCTTGGCATAACACTGACCTTGAATGAGGGCATCCGATTGCACAACATCGTCAATAGTGATAGCAAACACTCGTCCTTGTTGTTGGGTTCTGACTGGATTTCAAGTAAATCTCTTCGGACAATCCTTGGCAATGTGTCCAAGTTCTCCACAAGCATATCAGTTAGGTGATCCAAACTGGCAAGACCTGTTACTATGCTCTTTTCCGTATTGCTTACATGCATGATTTATGTAAGCCTGATGGGCTCGTTTACCATTACCTTATCTTACTTTACCTCGAGCGATAAATCCAAACTTTATAGTATTGCCAGTGGACTCATCTACCATTCTATTTTGACAGTCTCTTGCCCGATGTCCTTCCTTATTACAGTAGTAACATAAACCTGTTCTGAACTGGCAAAGCCTACTACCATGATGCTTTCCACAAGTTGGGCATACTACACCACTTTGAGCTTGGTGAGGTTGACTCTCATGTCCTTGTTTAATGTCACGGTTATTGTCACTACCATTATTGCGAGTTAGAAGGCTGACATCTCGGTGGTTTCCATTCCAACGCTGGAATTGACCAATGGCTTTAAAGTTGCGACCTTGAGAGGCTAAATTTTGAACAAAGTCTCTTTGTGAATCCTCCCTACGACTTGCTCAAGCTATCGCCACCTTCTTTGAACATTCTTCCACTAGTTTACTTTTATTTACTAGTTCAGCAAAATTTCGTATCTCTAGCGAAACAACAGAATTCATCAGTTCTTCTCGGAGTCCTCCTTCAAACTTTAAACACTTCCATTCCTCAAAGTCTTCTGGATTTCCTTGAAAAATCTTGGAGAAACGACACAAGTCATCGAAATTACGAGCATATTCTGCAACAGTCATATCCCCTTGTTTCAGCTGCATAAGCTCTATCTCCTTAGCATCACGCACTGCTCTTGGAAAATATTTCTTGTAGAATTCATCTTTAAAAATATCCCAAGGAATGTCATTTTCATTCTGTTGTAGCAGTCGCTGTATCCCCTGCCACCAGTACTCAGCTTCTCCCTCGAGCATATAAGTAGTAAACTCCACGTGTTGTCCTTCCGGAATATGCTGCGCTCTCAGTGATCGTTCAATACCTCAAAACCAGTTATCAGCGTCAGTCGCAATGAGTGTACCCTTGAACTTAGGCGGATTAACCTTCAGAAAGGTCGCAAGGGTCATAGGTCTTTCAGGATGCCCTAAGTTGTTCTCATCATTCCCATTATCTTCTCCGTATTCATTCTCGTTCCCATTTCTCACTCCGAGACGTTCAACAGCCCTATCCGCTGCTACAGCAGCTTCACGCACTACTTCAGCCACGTTGTTCATGATAGCCATAAACGTTTCCTGTTCTCTCTCGTAGTTAACATTAGGAATTCCTTCCCGTACGCCTCGTCTCCGTGAACCCATTGTAGTCCTGTTCACACCAAACAATCATTGTTAAGGTGATCAGTCTTAACACTTCAAGTCAAGTGTGAACATTCCCAAAATGAAAACACAGAAACAATCATGCAGCATATATTACTGGGATATCCTATACGCATGAGACACACAACAGAGTATGCAATGAAGCATAGTCAGTCCACTCCCCAGGCTCTACTGGGAACGAACAGCTCTGATACCAAATTGTAACGACCCAATTTTTAATATGTCTAGATCATACCAGAAACTGAGTGCTACCAATTTGTCTTCCTAATTATTATCTATTATTTATCATATGAGCCTGATTCGTTACTAAAAGCGTAGTTAATTTGCGAGGTGTATTTTTTTTTTGAAAACGTTTGGATTAATAGGCGGAATCACTCATAATCAATTTACAAGTAATAACAGATAAAATAGTTATAAACAACCACACATAAATACATCACGAGTAGCTAGCAACATTCAGTTATCCAGCCTTTATTAGAGTATAGACCTTTAGTTAGAACACCCCTAGATATAGCTAGATAATAACTATATACATATACATATATACAACATCCCAGGTCCTGACCTGTTCAAGAGGTCTCTAAACTGGCACCTAGTCTAGCCTAGATTCTATACTCACCTAGTCCTTCTAAACTACTAAAGCGAGGGAAAGTACGTTCTAAGTCTTCACAACTCAAGTCAGGTGGAACGTCATCAAAAGATAGAACATCATCTGTTACTCCTCTGCACGATCAGACTTTTCCACAGGACGTCTCTCTGGTACCTCATGAAGTAGCCACACAACAGGAATCTCGTACACAGGATTTAGGTTAAAGTGCACATACGAACAGGGCGCAGACGTTGGCTGGTCTCATGATGCCAGGGCATTTTGGCCAGTTTCACTGACCTTTTCTTTACTGTTTCTAGGGTAGTTTCATGCATTTCCTTAGGAAATGCATATATTGACTTTACATCTTGATTCAAGCATATATTGTGTACTTTACATGATTTCATGAGGATTTTGCATGAATTTAAGGACAAATTGGATGTTGCATTTCCCATGACTTGGACTAGAACTTTGATGTACTTTATTGCTTGATTTTAGGACAAAGAAAGCAAAGATGAACCACATTAGTGGCTACGTTAGTTACACTAACGTTAACATTAACGTGGAATGGGAGTAACTTGCAAAGTTAACGAGAAAAGTAATTGCCAATAACGCTCTCGAAGCCATCATTGCCCACGTTAAGAGTCACGTTAACTAAGTTAACGTGGGAGTTAACGTGGCTTATTGGGGCTTGTGTGGGTTCCTTCCAACGTTAGTGACATTCAACTTTGTCACTAACGTTGGCCAAGTCACAATAAGCCGCGTTAACTTCCACGTTAACTAGGTTAACGTGGCTTCTAACGTGGCCATGCTAGCCATCTCCAACGTTAGTGACATTCAACTTTGTCACTAACGTTGGCCAAGTCACAATAAGCCGCGTTAACTTCCACGTTAACTAGGTTAACGTGGCTTCTAACGTGGCCATGCTAGCCATCTCCAACGTTAGTGACAATGGTAAGTGTCACTAACGTTCTTGAAGGTTGGCAAGCCTACGTTAAAAGAGCCACGTTAACTAAGTTAACGTGAACTCTAACGTAGGGAAGGGGGAGACTTCTCAATGTTATTGGGAAAGGCAAGTCCCAATAACGTGTGTGAAGGACAAAGGGGCAACGTTAGTGGCAACGTTTGTGCCACTAACGTTGAAGATAACGTGGCTCTTACTTGGGTGAGGAACGTTAGTGAAAAAAGTGATTGTCACTAACGTTCTCGAACCCATATTTTCACTGAACGTTAACACCACTAACGTCCTGAGCTAAAGTCTCTGCCCACTTCACACTTTCTCTCTGCAAGTAAAGCCAAGCCCAATGAAGAAGAGAACTGCTTCAAACTCAAGATCCAAAGGCCCATACCCAAGACTTGAAGAGCCAACTAGAAGAACAGAAGAGTAGTATATATAGGAGTAGCTTTGAATTAAATTGGGGAGTTGGGAAATTATAGGGAGCCTCTTGGCATAGAACTACTCTCTGTATTTTACTTTCTCTGCACTTCTAGTTTCATCATGTATTCTCCATCTTTGTTTTCATTTTTCAGAGCTATGAACAACTAAACCCCTTTCTTTGGGTTAGGGAGCTCTGTTGTAATTTGATGGATCAATACTAGTTTTCATTATTCTTCTTCTATCTTTTCTCTTGATTTTACTTGAAAGATTTCGATCTTCATCCAATTGGGTAGTTATCTTGGAAAAGAAGCTATTCAAATTTGGATCTCTTCTGAACCTTGAAAGAGGAATGAAGAGATCATGCTAGAAATGCTTTCTCATGCTGGACCAAATTGGGTTTGGATGGATATGTGACTATAATCCTCTCAACACTTGATTTGGGAAATGCATGTGGTATAATCAGTGACCATACTTCATCTCTTCTCATGAGCAATTGACCAAGGAATTGCCTATTGATCAAGATTTGAGAGATTGAATTACAAGAAATTGTAATTCGATCACTTAAGATTGCCAAGGAGATCAATGAGTGCATTGATTGAGGAAGAGATGAAAATAAAATTGATCCGGAGAATGCAACATCTCCTGAGCCCAATGAACCCCCCATTTCTGATCTTACCCATTCTCTTCAATTTCTGTTACTTACTTTTATGATCAATTCCCCCATTCCCATTTACAATTCTGCAATTTACTTTCAGTCATTTACTTTCAGTCCTTTAATTCTAGCATTTACTTTTTCTGCCATTTACCTTTCCGTCATTTTATTTTCTGCAATTCTCAACTCAAATTCTGGACTCACTCAACTAGAACATTCCTCTAATTAAAGTTGCTTGATCAATCAATCCCTGTGGGATTCGACCTCACTCTATTGTGAGTTTTTACTTGACGACAAATTCGGTACACTTTTCGAAGGAAATTTGTTATGAGACAAGTTTTCCGTTCATCATCTCACAGTATATACATATAAATAGAGAACAATATTCACCCTAGACTCAGAAGAATATCTAGAGCAGAATCCTCTTCTTGCGAACGGTCATCAGCGAACTATGGTAAGGTACTCTTACTTCCATCTGAAGGGGGAAGGGAGAGAGAAGGGGTAAGAACTGGGGAGTTCTTAGTAGGGCCGGGGTTATTAGTTACGTTCATTTATTTGGGGTCGATTAGTAGACGAATAACATAATATAGCGAAGCAGTAAACAGAAGATAAAGATAGAAAGAGAAAGTAGAGACAACAGAAAGCAGAACACAAACAAAAGAATACAAGAAAATAAAACACAGAAATAGCATACAAGCAGACAAACATAAAGAAGTAGATCACACACAGAAAGGAATGCAACAGAGAATGATGCACAGACAAGAATGATGCATGTCTAGCCCTAGCGCAGGCCATGAGCTCATGTGTCGGTTGGCTGCCCGCAACCCCGACATTTATCCGGTCACGAATAATCCTGATTTCCCGGATACGATTTTCCGTTCCTAAATAAATGCGCATATGATAATAGCTGCTCATTTGAGACAGCTTCTGCTTACTGCAGGAAAATATATATATATACTCTGCTCTGCTATGGGGAAGCGAAAAATGGCTGTAGGTAACTTAGTTTCCCTACAGAGGCTCTGGGTTGCATTAAGCAACTAATATATATTGAATATAGCTCTGGGTTGCATCAAGCAACTAATATATATAAATATCTCTTTATTATATTACTCTCCTCTTTATATCTCTTTACTCTGTTCTGGTTTCTCTTTTTTCTATATCTCTTTACTCTGTTTTAATTACTCTGTTCTCTGTATCTCTTTTCATCTGTATCTATATTACTCTTTTTCTCTTTATCTCTTTACTTTACTCTGGTTACTCTATTTTCTGTGTTTCTCTACTCTGCTCTGATTTCTCTGCTTAACATTTGTATTTAAAGCTTATGTAACTTTCGGTATGAATAGTTAGCCTGTCCCAAGTATAGGTTCATTAAGTCTATACTGAAAAAGTTTTACTTTTCATATTATACCTAACCCTAGTCGCAACTCAAGTACTAACTAAGTTGCCCTAGTTCGTTCACTAGTCTCTGTCTGTTTTTCTGTTGTTAAAATTTTACAGACTTTTTCTTTGGTTTTTATCTTTTCTTTAACTTTTTATCTTTTATTTATCTTTGCCTCACTAACATGTTATTACCACTCCCTAGCTGTTTTATGAAGGTAATTATGAGATTCTGCACTTAAAGTTGTCTTTCTAAAACTTTTACAGAAAACCGCCTTTTTCGTATTATTTTATTATTTTTATTAAAATATTATTTTTAATTAAATATTATTATTTAATATTTTATTATTATTTTCTAAACCATCAACTAAACGAACTTCAGCAACATCTTAGGAAGGTTATCCTCACCTTAAACGTGCAGTAAAACAAAGATCTTTGGCCCACAAGTCAAGCTAAGCAAGAGATCTAATGAAGAACATCAAGAAAACACTTGTTTAAGCATGTTTCCTTGAAAACCGAATTGAAAGGGGAAAGGAACAGCCATCTCACCTTATTTCCATCCTTGATAAGTTACATGGTTATGAAGAGGAAGAAGGGAGGATCCTTTTGGTGAAATCGGAGTTTTGATTTGAGTTTTAGTTTAGAAGAAATCAAGCTTTGAAGATTAAGTGTTCATGAAAGTTTCTCTCTTTTCTCTCTTGTTATTTTCGGCCAAAATGATGAAATGAGACAGCCTTGGAGGTCTTGGGGGTGTAAGGTGAGTTTTGATTGGTTGGCTTGGAGGTGGATTAAAATAATATTAAAATATCTCTGGTGTACAACTACTAAAACTAGGTGTATCAGAACACTCGTAAAACATCTCTAAAAATTATTTTCTAAGCTACTAGCATAAATGAAACTAGTAACATATTTATTATGAGAATAGAACATTTATAATGAGGCCTTAGAATTGCTAAATTCATCAGAGAGTGCTGGTGCTAAGCTGCACCAGTAAACCGTAAACCCGGTTAAACCGATTTTCTGTTTTTAACAAAAACAGACCAGGTAACCTTATAATATCATTCAAGCATTTTCTAATACTAATATAATGATAATATTATACTATTATCTCTCTCCTCTCATGAATCGAGTCCGGTTCGTCAAATAGAGACTATTTACGAAAATCAGAATCAAAACTACCAACCGATACGGTTCAAAAACTAGGTTCTTCGTGATTGCATTATCGAGCTTGCCTCAGAGGAGGTTCTAGCTTAAGGATGACATAGTGATAATGAGGATTGATATGCTTAATGATATAACAGAGGTGTTCCCTTTACTGATCTTCCGGAGAAATCCGTACTTTCAGAAAAGATCTCATGTACTCGAAAATCAGGGTTGTTACACAGCGCATTTGGACCATTTTCACTGAGAGGACGAGAGGTAGCCATTGACAACAGTGATACCCAACATACAGCTTTCCATGGAAAGGAGTATGAATGATTGGATGAAGACAATAGGAAAGCAGAAGTTCAGGAGGAACAAAGCATCTTCATACGCTTATCTGAAATTCTCACCAATGAATTACATAAGTATTTCTATCATATCTCATATTTTATTCATATTTTAATTATCAATTCTCCATAACCATTTGAATCCGCCTGACTGAGATTTACAAGATGACCATAGCTTGCTTCAAGCCGACAATCTCCGTGGGATCGACCCTTACTCACGTAAGGTTTATTACTTGGACGACCTAGTGCACTTGCTGGTTAGTTGTGCGGAATTGGGAAAAAGAGTTGAGATTACAATTGTGCGTACCAAGTTGTTGACGCCATTGATGATCACAATTTCGTGCACCAAGTTTTTGGCGCCGTTGCCGGGGATTGTTCGAGTTTGGACAACTGACGTTTCATCTTGTTGCTCAGATTAGGAACAGGGATAAAGACATTCTTATTGAAGCTGATCCTGAACCTGAAAGGACTCTTAAGAGGAAACTAAGAGAAGCTAAAGCACAACCCTCTGGAGAGAACCTGACAGAAATTTTCGAAAAAAAAGGAGACATGGCCGAACCTAATAACAATGGTGGAGATGCAAGGAAGATGCTTGGTGACTTTATTGCACCCTCTTCCAACTTCTATGGAAGAAGCATCTCAATTCCTGCAATTGGAGCAAACAACTTTGAGCTTAAGCCTCAATTAGTTTCTCTAATACAGCAGAATTACAAGTTTCATGGACTTCCAATGGAAGATCCTCATCAGTTTTTAACTGAATTTTTGCAAATCTGTGACACTGTCAAGACCAATGGGGTTGATCCCGAGGTCTACAGGCTTATGCTTTTTCCCTTTGCTGTAAGAGACAGAGCTAGAGTATGGTTGGATTCACAACCTAAGGAAAGCCTGAACTCTTGGAAAAAGCTGGTCAGTGCTTTTCTGGCCAAATTCTTTCCACCTCAAAAATTGAGTAAGCTTAGAGTGGAAGTCCAGACCTTCAGACAAAAGGAAGGTGAATCCCTCTACAAAGCTTGGGAAAGATACAAGCAATTGATCAGAAGGTGTCCTTCTGACATGCTTTCAGAATGGAGCATCATAGGTATCTTCTATGATGGTCTGTCTGAACTGTCCAAGATGTCATTGGACAGCTCTGCTAGAGGATCTCTTCATCTGAAGAAGACGCCTAAAGAAGCTGATAAACCACTATTTTATGGTTTATATTGTGTTTAATTGTGTGGTTTTATCATGATCTTTACCCACTTATTCGTTAAATAAGCATGCATTTATAATTCCTTCCTAAAGTTATTGCATGATTGAAAACCTGCTTCCTAGAGACTTTTAATTATATATTTTATTTCTCCTTTATTCCATTCGATGCCGTGATCTGTGTGTTAAGTGTTTCAGGCTTTATAGGGCATGAATGAGTTGGAGATTGGAGAGAAAGCTTGCAAAAATGGAAGGAACACAAGAAATTGAGGAGATGACCAGCGAGAAGTGACACGGCCGCATGGATGACACGACCGCGTGACATGCGCGATCTGCAGAATCACTGGGGGCGATTTCAGGGCTTATTTTGACCCAGTTTTTGGCCCAGAAAAGCAGACTAGAGCCAGAGAACATGCAGAAACCAAAACAACATTCATTCCGCATAGTTTTTAGTTTTTAGATCTAGTTTTCCTCTCCTCTAGATTTTTTTCTCTTTACACATTCATAGTTTTTAGGATTTGTTATGTTCATTGTTTTTGCATTGGGATATTGAGAAGAGTTATTGCCTCATCAAGACTTCGACATTCTAGTTCGTTCTCTTTACTTGTCTCTTACTCTTCCATGTTCCTTAATTTACTTAATTTTACCATTGGATTATTTTAGCATTTATCAATACAAGAATTACTTTTATTTTTAATTAATTTTTTGATCATTATTTCTCATGTCTTTCTTTAATTTCCTCTTTTATGTTATGGATTTTTCATTTACAATGAGCGAGTAGTTCCCTAACTTGACGGGGAGTTGATTGAAAGAAACCCTTGAGTTGGGATGCTCAAGAGAAAGATTGTAGTTGGGTTTATTGTTGGATTGCTCTCTAGTCACTAACACCAATCCTCCCAAGAGCGGATTGGAACTTGTGGATAGAACAGCATTCCAACTCGTTTGACTTTCCCTTACTTAGTGAGGGACAACTAAACAGAATAATCCCCAATTATCAATTAGTCTTGAGAGTACTGCAACAAGAATAGGGCTTCCAACTAATCAACTCCCACTCAAGGCTTTTATTTAAATTTATATAAATTCTCTAATTTAATTTTCTACCATTCAACTCAAACCTTTTTGAAAACATCTGATTAGTAAAATAGCACACTTTTCTGCAACTCGTTGGGAGACGACCTGGGACTCATACTCCCAGTATTTTGATTTTAATTTCTGTGACACCCTTCTAAATTGATAAGCGGATTTCTGGTTGGTTGAGACTATACTTGCAACGCATATTCTACAATCATTCTTAACTCGCCAATTTCCACTCGCATCAATTTTTGGCGCCGTTGCCGGGGAGTTGCAATAGAGTGATAAAGTTATTAATTAGAATTTATTTATTTGCATTTTATTTTATTTTGCTACTATGAGCTGCTTGTTTCTTCCGTTAGATGACACGTTCACTTCCTGATCCAAGCTTGCTAATATTCGATCCTGAGATTGAAAGAACTATTTCACGAATAAGGCAAGCTCGGCGTCGGTTAGTCCTCTCTGAGGGCGGATCTGAAACGTCATTTGAGAAAGAAACCAGCCCCCGTTCTACTGATTTGGTTGTTTCACGCGTAGGTGACATGGCAGCAGCCAGGAGAGTTACTATCCAGGAGGCTGGAGCCCCTGATTTTACAATGCAACCATTTTAAGCGCATCACCCAACGGTAGCTATAGACTTTGAAATAAAGACCGCACTGCTCAATTTGATGCCCAAGTTTCATGGCTTACCTGCTCAAGAGCCTATCAAGCACCTGAGAGATTTTCAGGCAGCCTGTTCTACTGTCAAGCGTGATGGTGTAGATGAAACTTCAATTTTGCTGAAAGCTTTCCCGTTTTCTCTTGAGGGAAAGGCAAGAGAGTGGTACTACACTCAACCAACAGCAATTGTATCCAACTAGGATACACTGAGAAGAGAATTCTTGGAAAAGTTCTTTCCAGCTGAAGTTACTGATAAACTGAGGAAAGATATTTTCATGATTGTTCAAGATGAATCCGAGACGCTTTATGAATATTGGGAGCGCTTCAATAATCTTCTGGAAGCTTGCCCCCACCATATGATTGACAAGATAGTGTTACTCGGTTATGTCACACAGGGAATGAGGCCCCAAGATAAGACCACACTGGAAAGTGCTAGCAATGGGTCTATGAAAAAGTACAAGACCACTGATGAAGTATGGCAATTGATCAGCGACTTAGCTGAATCTACTAGGAATCACAGGCAGAAACAGGGCCGTGCAAAAGCTGTTGCAGAAGTATCCTCTAGCAGAGAGACTACTGCTCTAACTCAGAGTATCTGTGAAATGACCAACTTGCTGAAGCAAATGCAATTGAATTAACCACAAGTTCAGCAAGCTCAACCTTCTCCAGCAAAGAAAAACTAACAGTTAGTCCCACAGAGAGTTTGTGGAATCTACGCTGATTATAGCCACTATACTGATGAATGTCCGCAGCTCCAGCAGGAAGACAACACTGTGGCAGCCACACATAACTTCTATGACCGCCCCAACCAAGGGTACAATCAAGGTGGTAATTACAACCACGGATGGCAAGACAATTCTAACCAGAATTGGAGGGACAACAACAACAGAGGAGGCAGAGATAATCAGAGAAATCAGAGATAGAATAACAACAACAACAGGCAGCAGAATCAGAATCAGCCTTACAGAGCCCCTCACCTAAGGCAATCCCAAGGACCACAAAATACCCGACAGCAGACCTCTCAATTTACCCATCCTTCTGCATCTGCCAATGATGACTTACTACAATCTATTGATCGGAGACAACAGACCATGGAAAATAACATTAATGCCATTCTAAATGGTATGGCCGCTACATTGCAGGCTCTTGTCTCCCAGATAGGATCAATGAACAACTCCAATAACCAACCTTTGAGCTCCAGTGGAATCCCCTCTCAACCATTACCCAATCCCAAGCGTGGTATTAATGCCATCACCCTGAGGTCTGGAAGCACACTGTAGGAGAGGAACCAGGAGGAGCCAAACCCACCAGAATACGCCTCAGCTGAAGAGGTAGTGGAAATAGAAGATGTTGAAGAGGAAGAGGACATACAGGACATAGCTGAAGAAGAAGAAGTGCAACCACAAGAGAAAGCATTACAAGGCGCAGACACTGCAGAAAATGCCACTCCTATTCCATTTCCACAACTTGCAAGGAATCCCAGGAAGCAGCTGGAACCTGATCCAAAAATGGTAGAGATATTCAAAAAGGTTGAGGTAACTGTTCCTCTATTTGATGTTATTCAACAGGTACCTAAATATGTAAAGTTTCTAAAAGATTTATGTATACATAAAGACAAAATTAATGAATTAGAAAATATTCCTTTAGGAAGTTCCATATCTGCTTTAATGGGAAGTTTACCTGAAAAATGTAGTGACCCAGGTCCTTGTATAGTTAATTGTACTATTGGTGGTGTGATAATTTCTGATTGCATGTGTGATTTAGGAGCATGTGTAAGTATAATGCCTTTGTCTATATATGATGTTTTGAGGCTCCCTCCCTTAAAAAGGTCGGCAGCTCATTTTGTGTTAGCAGATAAAAGTATTATTACAGTGGTTGGAGTTGCTGAAGATGTACTAGTAGGCATTAAGGGACTCACGTTCTCTACTGATTTTTATATCCTGGAAATGTCCCAAAATGACTCAGACAAGCCATCATCAATTCTACTCGGAAGGCCATTCTTGAAGACCTCAAAGTTTAAATTAGATGCTTTTTCAGGAACATACTCTTTTGAAATAGATGGCCGAGTAGTGATCTTCAATCTGAATGGAGTTATGAAGCATCCTCCAGAGGATCACTCTATCCTCAAGTGTGACATTATAGATGAAACCGTGGCTGAAGTCCATCAGGAGGAATTTGAAGAGAAGCACACAGGACAAGGTCCAAGTGTGGGGACACTCTCAGAGGACAATGACAGTGCCTTACCACTGTTGCCAGCTCCAGACAACCCAGAGCCTGAACAAGATCAGAAGTTGGAATTAAAACCCCTTCCCCCACACCTCAAATATGCTTACCTTGAAGACGGGCAGAAGTTTCCGGTTATCATTGCAAGGGAACTCACTTCTCAACAGGAAGAGCAGCTACTTGGTGTGCTGAGGAGGCATAAGAAGGCAATTGGTTGGAGTTTAGCAGACATAGTAGGCATCAACCCTCAAGTTTATGAGCATAGGATATTTTTAGAAGAGGGAGCAAGACCTGTCCGTCAACCCCAGAGAAGACTGAACCCCATTATCCTAGAGGTTGTCAAAAAGGAAGTGACCAGACTACTAGAGGCAGATATCATCTATCCCATCTCAGACAGTGAATGGGTAAGCCCAGTACAAGTGGTGCCAAAGAAGTCTGGAGTCACTGCAGTGAAGAATGAGCATGGAGAGCTCCTGACAACCAGAGTTCAGAACGCCTGGAGGGTCTACATTGATTACAGACGCCTCAACCAAGCAACTCATAAGGATCACTATCCTTTTCCATTCATTGATCAAATGCTAGATCGCCTGTCAGGTAAATCACATTATTGCTTTTTAGATGGTTACATAGGTTATTTCCAGATTCATATAGCTCCTGAGGATCAGGAAAAGACCACTTTTACATGTCCTTTTGGGACTTATGCTTACAAGAGAATGCCATTTGGCTTGTGCAATGCACCAGCTACTTTCCAGAGGTGCATGATGAGTCTTTTCTTTGATCTTATTGAGGACTGTATGGAGGTTTTTATGGATGATTTTAGTGTTTATGGCGATTCCTTTAGCCTTTGCTTAGATGGATTATCTAGAGT
Organism: Arachis ipaensis; assembly: GCF_000816755.2. Taxonomy (NCBI): domain Eukaryota; kingdom Viridiplantae; phylum Streptophyta; class Magnoliopsida; order Fabales; family Fabaceae; genus Arachis; species Arachis ipaensis. Next base: position 92,211,226 of record NC_029787.2, on the reverse strand, counting down.
ATTAAATAGATGTGTCAGTACCAACCTGGTATTAAATTTTGAAAAATGTCACTTTATGGTTAAACAAGGGATTGTACTAGGACATGTTGTGTCTAATACTGGCATCTCTGTAGATCCAGCAAAGGTGGATGTTATTTCTAGTTTACCTCACCCCTCTTCTGTGAGAGAGGTCCGTTCTTTCCTTGGCCATACAGGTTTTTACAGGAGGTTTATTAAGGACTTCAGTAAGGTAGCACTTCCCTTATCCAGACAACTGCAGAAAGATATTGAGTTCGAGTTCAGTGAAAATTGCAAACAAGCGTTTGATAAGCTGAAGACTGCACTGACTCAAGCTCTAATTGTAAGAGGACCAGATTGGAGCCAACCATTTGAAATAATGTGTGATGCTTCCAACCACGTAGTAGGAGCAGCACTGGCTCAGCGTGAAGGTAAGGATCCTTTTATTGTTGCTTACGCGTCTAAAACTTTAGATGCAGCTCAGTCAAATTACACTACTACTGAGAAAGAGCTTCTTGCTATTGTTTTTGCTCTTGATAAATTCCGAGCCTATTTACTTGGTACTAAAGTAGTAGTGTATTCAGACCACGCAGCTCTAAAGTATTTATTATCTAAAAAGGAGTCCAAACCAAGGCTTATACGTTGGATACTGCTATTACAAGAATTTGATTTAGAAATTAAAGATAGGAGTGGTAACCAGAATTTAGTGGCAGACCATTTGAGTCGCCTTGAGCACATTACAGATGATCCCACTCCTATAGCTGATAATTTCCCATTTGATAACCTGCAAGCAGTATCTGAGGTAGTCCCTTGGTATGCACCTGTAGCTAATTATCTAGTTAGCCGCACCTTTCCTCCAAACTTTTCTAAGCATCAAAGAGATAAGCTGAAAAGTGAGTCTAAATATTATATATGGGATGACCCATATTTATGGAGATGTGGCGCTGACCAGGTAATTAGACGGTGTGTGCCTCAATCAGAATTCCAGTCCATCTTAGAGGCCTGTCACTCATCTGAGAGTGGAGGACATTTTGGCCCTCAAAGAACAGCTAGAAAAATCTTAGACTGTGGATTCTGGTGGCCTCCTCTTTTTAGAGACGCTGCTGAATTTTGTAGATCTTGTTTCCAATGCCAAAATTTTGGTAATATATCCAGGAGGGATGAGATGCCTCAATAGATTATACTTTTCTGTGAAATTTTTGATGTTTGGGGCATTGACTTCATGGGTCCATTTCCAAATTCTAATGGTTATTTATATATATTGTTAGCTGTGGATTATATTTCCAAATGGGTAGAAGCAATTCCTACCAGCAATGATGATGCTAACACTGTTGTTTCCTTTGTGAGAAACCATATTATTTGTCGCTTTGGATCACCACGAGCAATCGTGAGCGATCAAGGCACCCATTTTTTGTAACAGGAGACTAACAGGACTAATGAAGAAGCATGGGATAATTCATAAAGTTGCAACAGCCTACCATCCTCAGACTAATGGGCAAGCCGAGGTGTCAAATAGAGAGATAAAGCGTATCTTGCAGAAGATAGTCAAACCTCATAGAAGAGACTAGAGCACCAGGCTACAAGATGCACTCTGGGCATACAAAACATCATACAAAACACCCATTGGGATGAGTCCTTTCCGCTTAGTTTATGGAAAAGCTTGTCATCTCCCTGTTGAAATAAAGCATAAAGCCTTTTGGGCAGTAAAGGAATGCAACATGGAAATTGAGAGAGCCAGAGCTGAAAGGAAGTTGTAACTGCAGGAACTGGAAAGCCTTCACCTAGAAGCTTATGAGAACTCAAGGCTATACAATGAGAAGATGAAGGCTGTACATGATCGGCACATCAAGAGGAAAGAGTTCCAACCTGGGGACTTAGTCCTCCTTTATAAATCTCGACTAAGGCTCATGCCAGGCAAGTTGAGATCAAGATGGAAAGGTCCATACAGAGTAGAGAAGGCTGAACCGTACGGAGTTTATCACCTAAGCCATCCTTCAAGCTCTGAACCTATCAAGGTTAATGGACATCGTTTAAAGCTGTACCAAGGTGAGAAGCTGAAGAAAAACAACGAGCTTGAGATCTTCCTCTTGGAAGATCCCCACATAGCTGAAGACTGAGCTAGTGGAGCGTCCAACTTACGAACGTTAAAGCAAAGTGCTAGGTGGGAGCAACCCACATGGTATGATCGTTCTTTTCCTTATTTTTAATTTTCTTATTCAATAACTCTTCTCTTTATTAGTACATTTCGTGCATCTGTATTCACATATTTTTAATAAAAAAAAATCACGCGACGCAACCGTCTCATTGACGCGTCCGCGTCGCAAGAAGATGGGAGACAATAATAATATAAACAGAGAGTTACGCAGGAGCAGGGCTGGAGGCGTGCCAATGGCACAAATCGTCCCACGCGACCGCGTCGCTGATGCGACCACGTCATATGGGAATAATGGCCTTCCACACGACCGCGTGCCCCACGCGGCTGCGTGAGCCGGATTTCTACGTAACAAGGGTGCACAGCCGAAAGTTGTGCTAGAGTGGTGCTGGACTGGCGCTGGACGCGCAGTCCCTCTCACGCAATCGCGTGCCCCATGCGACCGCGTCGTTTCTCAATAATTGCCCACTCACGCGATCGCATGCCCCACGTGATCGCGTCACCCAAAATTTGGCACTAATATGATTTTGAACAGAGAGTTGTACGAGTGCGAGGCTACCCTCACGTCATTAGCCTAAAATGGGTCACGCGACCGCGTGACCGAAGCGATCGCGTCATTGAGTTTAAGCGCAAGTCGCGCGACCGCGTGCCCCACGCGACCGCGTCGCTTGCGCCGTACAGCCTCCCTAATTTTGCCAATTATCATATCTTTTTCCCCCAAATCTTATTTTTCTCTTTTCCCTGCTTATTTCTTCTCCCTCCCTTCTCCCCTTCTTCCTTCTTTCTCACTTTTTACTCTCTCTTTCACCCCATTAACAAGGTTTTTCTTTCTCCTTCCCTCCTTACTTTTCTATTATACTTCTTATTTTTTCTATGTTATCTTCTTTTCTTTTCTTTTTACCTTCATTGTTCATATTTTATTTTTCTTTCTTTTCCCTTTTTACTTGGTGTTATCAATTTATGTGAGTCATTATTTATTATTATATGCTTGTGGAGTGTTGTAAATTTGTTTGACAATTATATATTGCTTTTTAAGGGATTACTTGCATGTTCAAATTCTTATTTTCAAGAGCCTCTTCTACATGCATGCTATATGTTTGTGAAAAAGCCCATATGGCATTATGAACTTCTTTACATTTTTCTACTCTCATATTCAAGGCTTGCTTTTCACAAATTCTCTTTACTATTTTATTCATTGAATTTAATTGTCAATACAAACGTGATGGTTTGTTACGAGTGATGCTTGATCTATGCTACTCATGCCCTTTGCCGGCATGCCAATAAACACCTTGCATTCACTTGTCATCATATGCACTAGCTATTTTCCATTAATGAGTTTTCACATGTACTCATGAGCGTGTGTTAACATCTTTTAACTTTTAATGTGCATTTATAACCATCCTTTCCCGTTCTCTTCCTTGCTCTATCCCTTTAAATTTAATTTACTTTCTGTTCCCTTTTTCAGGATGGCCACCAAGAAAGGAAAAGAGAAAGCCACTCCCAAACAACCAGCAAGAAGAGGTACAAAGAAAGCATTAGTGGCAGAACCCTCTTCAACTGCGGTAAAGCCCTCAACAAAGAAAATTAAGAGGATTATAAAGTTTGATGATAAAGAAAGAGCCTTCCGAGCAAAGGACACTGCGCGATTCCCCAATCACTACTGTGAGCAGATGTTCCCCATCCTGGTAGAAAGGAGTTACAACAACGAATACCTTCTTCTCCTCCCAAACCATATTGCTACCTTTGTTGAGCCGCAAATTGCCCGAAGACAATGGGGTTTCCTACAGAGACAGCCAAGGCAGGTCAAACTTTCTTGGGTAGTCGAGTTCTACTCCAACTTCCACCTGCCGACCCTGCAGTATGTCTATGTCCGTCAGAAACAAGTTCCCATTATAGAAGACGCCATTCAAAAAGTTCTAAGTCTTCCCCCTATTCCAGAAGGATTGTACGCCTTTCAAGAAGCCGTACTCAAGCGCCAGATGTACCAATTTGACTGGGACGCCGTTCTCAGAGTTATTGCACTACTTGGCAGCTGATGGATCTACGGATACCATCGTACCCTCCCTAAGGGAATTTCGGCTTCAGCACTTACCTTGGAGGCTCGCGTCTAGGCACAGATCATGTCCCATTACGTCTTTCCGAGCACTCACGAGTCCTCCTTCACTGCGGACATGGCCGTTCTACTATGGTGCATCCTTATAGACCAACCTCTGAATCTACCAAGACATATCCGGAATGCCATGGGACACGTACAAATCGCGGGCAACCTACCTTTTCCTGCCCTGGTCTCAGATCTTGTCTCAGCAGCCGGAGTCTCCTACAGAGCTGGGGACACCAAAGCCATGCTTCCACGGGATGATTAGTTTGTCCCCAACGGGAAGTACCTTAGACTTCCAGCAGCCACTATTAGCAGCCTACTGAACCAGTTGAAGATATTCCTTCTTCAACACCACAAGCACCTACAACAGCCCAACTGCTCCAGCAGATACTTGAAAAGTTGGATCGGCAAGAACAGAAAGCTAAGCTGAGAAAGCACCGTAACAAGCACCGATTCACATACCTCAAGGAGCTAATCATGGGAAAATTCAAGGACTCAGATACCCCAGACTCCACTTCCTTTACCAGCACAGGGAGCCATGATGGTCCCAACTGTGGAGATACTGCTACCAGCCCACCTTTGTTCTTGACAGATGGCACCGAAGACGGTGCAAAGCCTTAAGTGTGGGGAGGACGGTCAGTACCTGACTTCCGGAGGTAATTTCTCTTCCCTAGCACCAATAAATTAGGATATTTAGTTAGATTTTTTTTATATATAAAAATGGAAACATAAAAATAACATAGCTTATCAATGCACATAGATTTTTAATTCTTACAGTTTCACATGAGTAGGTATCCAAATTCCCATAATATTATCATGACTCATTCCCTTATTATCCTTTGTTTTCACAATTTCCCATACTTAAATAACACACACAATTCTATCTTAAGCTAACCAAAGATTCAATTTGGGATATATAATTGTTTTCCGCTTAAGGCTAGTAATGTGGTAAAATATAGAACAAATGAGATTTAAAGGCTCAAAGTGGCTAACAAAGGTAATTGGAAGGGTAGGCTTTATTTGGATAAGTGAGCTAAACAAATAATGGCCTCAATCATATGCAAACATATAAATATAATAAACATTGGACATATAGGATGAAACAAAATATAGATTACAATCATAGAGAAGTAAACACACAAGAACAAAATAATTATGGTTAAATAATGTAACCATTCATAAAGGCTCAATTCTCACAGGTTGTGTGTTCTTTAGCTCAAAAATCATGTTCCAAATACAACTTCAAGCAAATTTAACATAAAAGTTTTAATTAAAATTAGTGAAATTTTGTTCCAAAGATAGGGTCTTAGAAGAAACTTATTGTCTTTTTAATCAAGCAGAACATGCATGCAACTAATTCGGTCAGTACCTGACTTCCGGAGGTAATTTCTCTTCCCTAGCACCAATAAATTAGGATATTTAGTTAGATTTTTCTTTTATAAAATAAGATAAATTGCATAGTAATAGATTAGCTGCATGCAAAGATCAATGCATGTATGATAAAATCAAAATAAAAGGTTGATACATGAGTATGGATGTGAAAGGGATTTCTGGGTAGCTAGGTAAGCTAGGTATG
>NC_029787.2:92187378-92205381 GCF_000816755.2 Arachis ipaensis | reverse complement strand
TTACCCTTACCTTGGCCCCATTACAACCTTGAAAAGACCTCATGATGTTTGCATTGGTATATTAAATGTTGTTGATTGGTTAGGAGAAGAACAAAAATTAGAGAGCATGATTAGAGAAGGATAGAGTGATGACCCTATACACTAGAGAGACTAGAGTGTACATACATCACCAGTGAGGGTTCCATGCTTGAATTTCTATGTTCCCTGCTTTCATGTGCTATCTTCTTGCATTTTTATCTGTTCTTACTGTATAAGAATTGAGTTAGTAGAATTTGATTTGTAATTGTTTTGAAGAGCTTACTTACTTTTGATCAAGTGGACAAAAATCATATAGTTGCATTCATATATATAGGTTGCATTGCATTTCATAGGTTTTACATGTTCTTACTCATTCATTTTATCTCCTTCAACTAAGCATGAGGTCATGCTAATGTTTAAGTGTGGGGAGGTTGATAAACCACTATTTTATGGTTTATATTGTGTTTAATTGTGTGGTTTTATCATGATCTTTACCCACTTATTCATTAAATAAGCATGCATTTATAATTCCTTCCTAAAGTTATTGCATGATTGAAAACGTGCTTCCTAGAGACTTTTAATTATATATTTTATTTCTCCTTTATTCCATTCGATGGCGTGATCTGTGTGTTAAGTGTTTCAGGTTTTATAGGGCATGAATGAGTTGGAGATTGGAGAGGAAGCTTGCAAAAATGGAAGGAACACAAGAATTTGAGGAGATGACCAGCGAGAAGTGACGCGGCCGCATGGATGACGCGACCGCGGGGCATGGAATAGCACAAGCGACGCGGCCGCATGGACGACGCGACCGCGTGGCAAAGCAGAAAGCCGAATGACGCGGCCGCATGGATGACGCGGCCGCGTGACTTGCGCGATCTGCATAATCTGCAGAATCGCTGGGGGCAATTTCGGGCTTTATTTTGACCCAGTTTTCGGCCCAGAAAAGTAGACTAGAGCCAGAGAATATACAGAAACCAAAACAACATTCATTTCGCATAGTTTTTAGTTTTTAGATCTAGTTTTCCTCTCCTCTAGGTTTTTTCTCTCTACACATTCATAGTTTTTAGGATTTGTTATGTTCATTGTTTTTGCATTGGGATATTGAGAAGAGTTATTGCCTCATCAAGACTTCGACATTCTAGTTCGTTCTCTTTACTTGTCTCTTACTCTTCCATGTTCCTTAATTTACTTAATTTTACCATTGGATTATTTTAGCATTTATCAATACAAGAATTACTTTTATTTTTAATTAATCTTTTGATCATTATTTCTCATGTCTTTCTTTAATTCCCTCTTTTATATTATGGATTTTGCATTTACAATGAGCGAGTAGTTCCCTAACTTGATAGAAAGTTGATTGAAAGAAACCCTTGAGTTGGGATGCTCAAGAGAAAGATTGTAGTTGGGTTTATTGTTGGATTGCTCTCTAGTCACTAACACCAATCCTCCCAAGAGTGGATTGGAACTTGTGGATAGAACAGCATTCCAACTCGTTTGACTTTTCCTTACTTAGTGAGGGACAACTAAACAGAATAATCCCCAATTATCAATTAGTCTTGAGAGTACTGCAACAAGAATAGGGCTTCCAACTAATCAACTCCCAGTCAAGGCTTTTATTTAAATTTATATAAATTCTCTAATTTAATTTTCTGCCATTCAACTCAAACCTTTTTGAAAACATCTGATTAGTAAAATAGCACACTTTTCTGCAACTCGTTGGGAGACGACCTGGGACTCATACTCCCAGTATTTTGATTTTAATTTCTGTGACACCCTTCTAAATTGATAAGCGGATTTTTGATTCGTTGAGACTATACTTGCAACGCATATTCTACAATCATTCTTAACTCGCCAATTTTCGCTCGCATCAAAAGCCCAGGAACTCATTGAAATGGTTGCAAATAACCAATTCATGTACACTTCTAAAAGGAATCCTATGAATAATGGGACAAATCAGAAGAAAGGAGTTCTTGAGATTAATACCCTAAATGCCATATTGGCTCACAACAAAATATTAACTCAGAAATTCAATATGATTTCTCAGAGTCTGTCTGGAATGCAAGCAGCAACAGGCAGTACCAAATTAGCTTCATCTGAAGAAGAAGCTTATGATCCTGAGAACCCAGCAATGGAAGAGGTGAATTACATGGGAGAACCCTATGGAAACACCTATAATCCTTCATGGAGAAATCATCCAAATCTCTCATGGAAGGGCCAACAGAGGCCTCAACAAGGCTTCAACAACAGTAATGGTGGAAGAAATAGGTTTAGCAATAGCAAGCCTTTTCCATCATCTTCTCAGCAACAGACAAAGAATTCTAAGCAGGGCCACTCTGACTTAGCAACTGTAGTCTCTGATCTATCCAAGACCACGCTCAGTTTCATGACTAAAGCAAGGTCCTCCATTAGAAATTTGGAGGCACAAGTGGGTCAGCTGAGTAAGAGAATTACTGAAACTCCTCCTAGCACTCTCCCAAGCAATACAGAAGAGAACCCAAAGAGAGAATGCAAGGCTATAAACACGTCCCACATGGCTGAATGCATAGAGGAGGGAAAGGCGGTGATTTCCACTGAGGAAGGCCTCAATGGACGACCACTGGCCTCCAAGGAGTTCCATAATGAGGAACCATGGGAATCTGAAGCTCATACAGAGATCATAGAGATTCCATTGAATTACTTCTGCCATTCATGAGCTCTGATGAGTATTCTTCCTCTGAAGAGGATGAAAATGTTACTGAAGAGCAAGTTGCTAAGTACCTTGGAGCAATCATGAAGCTAAATGCTAAGTTATTTGGTAATAAGACTTGGGAGGATGAACCCCCCTTGCTCACCAAAGAACTGGATGACTTGACTAGGCAGAGATTACCTCAGAAGAGACAGGATCCTGGAAAGTTCTCAATACCTTGTACCATAAGCACCATGACCTTTGAGAAGGCTCTGTGTGACCTGGGGTCAAGTATAAACCTCATGCCACTCTCTGTGATGGAGAAGCTAGGGATCCTTGAGGTACAAGCTGCAAGAATATCACTAGAGATGGCAGACAATTCAAAAAAATGGGCTTATAGACTTGTAGAGGATGTCTTGGTAAGGGTTGAAAGCCTCTACATCCCTGATGACTTCATAATCCTAGACAATGGAAAGAGTATGGATGAATTCATTATCCTTGGTAGACCCTTCCTAGCCACAGCAAAAGCTGTAATTGATGTTGACAGAGGAGAGCTGGTCATTCAAGTGAATGAGGCCTGCCTTGTGTTTAAGGCTCAAGGATCTCCTTATGCACACATAGAGAAGAAGCATGACAAGCTTCTCTCAATGCAGAGTCAAACAGAGCCCCCACATTCAAACTCTAAGTTTGGTGTTGGGAGGCCATCATCATGCTCTGAGTATCTGTGAGGCTCCATGAGAGCTCATTGTCAAGCTATTGACGTTAAAGAGGCGCTTATTGGGAGGCAACCCAATTTTTACTTATCTATGTTGAATTTCTATTTTCCATTGTTATTTTATATTTTCTTTAGGTTGATGATCATGTGAAGTCACAAAAACAACTGAAAAAGCAAAAACAGAATGAAAAATAGCATCAAAAATAGCACACCCTGAAGGACGATCTTACTGGCGTTTAAACGCCAGTAAAGGTAGCAGAATGGGCATTAAACGCCCAGTCTGGCACTATTCTAGGCATTTAACACCAGAAAAGGGCACCAGACAGGCGTTTAACGCCAAAAGGGGTACAAAGCTGGCGTTTAACGCCAAAAAGGGCAACAAGCTGGCGTTTAAACGCCAGAAAGGGAAGAAAAGCTGGCGTTAAACGCCAGAAATTGGCAGCAACCTAGCGTTTAACGCCAGGATTGGCACTCCCAAGGGCGTTTATACGCCTAAAATGGTGCAGGGACGAGAAAGCCTTAACACCTCAGGATCTGTGGACCCCACAGGATCCCCACCTACCTCAACTCTCTCTCTCTCTTCTTCACACCTTCCCATAACACTCTTCCCCAAATACCCTTCACCAATCACCTCAATACCTCTTTCCCAAAAACCTCTCACCTATCAAATCCTACCCTCTTCTCCATAATCTCTTCACCAATCCATATCCATCCATCATAAAACCCCACCTACCTCACCATTCAAATTCAAACCACTTTTCCTCCCAAACCCACCCATACTTGGCCGAACCACTAAACCCCCTCCATCTCCTCCATTTTCTTCTTCTACTCTTTTCTTTCTTCTTTTGCTCGAGGATGAGCAAACCTTCTAAGTTTGGTATGGTAAAAGCATTGCTTTTTGTTTTTCCATAACCATTTATGGCACCAAAGGCCGGAGAAACCTCTAAAAAGAGGAAAGGAAGGCAAAAGCTTTCACCTCCAGGTCATGGGAGATGGAGAGATTCATCTCAAGGGTGCATCAAGACCATTTCTATGAAGTTGTGGCCAAGAAGAAGGTGATCCCCGAAGTCCCTTTCAAGCTCAAAAAAGGTGAATATCCGGAGATCCGACATGAGATTCGAAGAAGAGGTTGGGAAATTCTCACCAACCCCATTCAACAAGTCGGGATCTTAATGGTTCAAGAGTTCTATGCCAATGCATGGATCACCAAGAACCATGATCAAAGTGTGAACCCGGACCCAAAGAATTAGCTTACAATGGTCCGGGAGAAATGCTTAGATTTCAGCCCGGAAAATGTAAGGTTGGCATTCAACTTGCCCATGATGCAAGGAGATGCACGCCCATACACTAGAAGGGTCAACTTTGATCAAAGGTTGGACCAAGTCCTCATAGACATTTGTGAAGAGGGCGCTTAATGGAAGAGAGATTCAAGAGGGAAGCCTGTTCAACTAAGAAGGCACGACCTCAAGCCCGTGGCTAGGGGATAGTTGGAGTTCATCCAACGCTCAATCATTCCCACTAGCAACCGGTCTGAAGTTACTATAGACCAGGCTATCATGATCCATAGCATCATGATTGGAGAGGAAGTAGAAGTTCATGAGGTTACATCCCTAGAACTCTACAAGGTGGAAAACAAGTCCTCTACTTTGGCAAGGTTAGCCTTCCCTCATCTCATTTGTCACCTCTATAATTCAGCTGGAATTGACATAGATGAAGACATCCTCATTGATGAAGACAAGCCCATCACTAAGAAAAGGATGGAGCAAACAAGAGAGCCCACTCATGGAAAAGAGCATGAGAAAATCCCTCATCATGAAATCCCTGAGATGCCTCAAGTGATGCATTTTCCTCCACAAAACTATTGGGAGCAAATCAACACCTCCTAGGAGAATTAAGTTCCAACATGGGACAACTAAGGGTGGAGCACCAAGAGCATTCTATCCTCCTCCATGAAATTAGGGAAGACCAAAGAGTCATGAGGGAGGAGCAACAAAGGCAAGGAAGAGACATTGAGGAGCTCAAGCACTCCATAAGATCTTCAAGAAGAAGAACAAGCCGCCATCACTAAGGTGGACCCGTTCTTTAATTTCCTTGTTCTTATTTTTCTGTTTTTCAAAAATTATGCTTCATGTTTTATTTACGTTTGTGTCTTATTACATGATCACTAGTGTCTAAGTGTCTATGCCTTAAAGCTATGAATGTCCTATGAATCCATCACCTTTCTTAAAATGAAAAATTATCTAAAAACAAAAGAACAAGAAGTACATGATTTCGAATTCATCCTTGAAACTAGTTTAATTATTTTGATGTGGTGGCAATACTTTTGTTTTCTAAATGAATGCTTGAACAGTGCATATTTTTGATATTGTTGTTTATGAATGTTAAAAGTGTTGGCTCTTGAAAGAATAATGAAAAAGGAGAAATGTTATTGATGATCTGAAAAATCATAAAATTGATTCTTGAAGTAAGAAAAAGCAGTGAAAAAGAAGAAGCTTGCGAAAAAAATGGCGAAAAGAAAAAGAAAGAAAAAGAAAAAGCAAGCAGAAAAAGCCAGCAACTCTTTAAACCAAAAGGCAAGGGTAAAAAGAATCCAAGACTTTGAGCATCAGTGGATAGGAGGGTGACATAGCAGAAATTGGTGAATTAAGAATTGTTATGAGATATGCGTTGCAAGTATAGTTCTTAATCAACCAGAAATCTGCTTATCAATTTAAAAGGGTTGTCAAAAAATTAAAATTAAAATACTGGGAGTATGAATCCCAGGTCATCTCCCAACGAGTTACAGAAAGGTGTGCTATTTTATTAATCAGATGTTTTCAAAATGATTTGAGTTGAATAACAGGAAATTAAATTGGAGAAATTAAATAATTTAAATAGAAGCCTTGACTGGGAGTAGATTAGTTGGAAGCCCTATTCTTGTTGCAGTACTCTCAAGATTAATTGATAATTGAAGGTTGTTGATAAACCACTATTTTATGGTTTATCTTGTGCTTAATTGAGTGGTTTTTATCTACTCTTTACCCACTTATTCATACTATTTGCATGGTTTTACATTTACCTTCCTAATTATATGCTTTGATTGAAAACATGCTTCTTTGGTCTTATAATTGCTTATTATTAATCCTCTCTTATTACCATTAGATGCCTTGATATGTGTGTTAAGTGTTTTCAGATATTATAAGGCAGGAATGGCTTGGAGGATGGGAAGAAAGCATGCAAAAGTGGAAGGAATACTAGAAATTGGAAAAACTGCTAAGCTGTCCAGCCTGACCTCTCTACACTCAAACGGCTATAACTTTAGCTACAGAAGTCCAAACGACGCGGTTTTAGTTGCGTTGGAAAGCTAACGTCCGGGGCTTCGATTTGATATATAATATGCTATAGTTTCCCTGACGCTAGGCAACGCGACCGCGTGATCCATGCGGCCGCGTCGCAAGTAACGGAAATCGGCGCAAATGAATTTGCAACCAGCGAATTCTGGGCTATTTTTGACCCAGTTTGCGGCCCAGAAAATACATATTAGAGGCTATAAAGTGGAGGAATGCATCCATGCATAGGGAGGCTCTCATAATTCACTTCTCATGATTTAGATTAGTTTTGAGAGGGGTTCTCTCCTCTCTCTCTTAGGATTTAGGACTTCTCTTAGTTTTAGGAGTAACTCTCAATCCCAGGTTCTTTATTTCTATTTATTTTCCCAATTTAGTTTATGAATTGTTCCAGATTACTTGAATTAATGTTATTTGAGGTATTTCAGTTATTATTGCTCTCTTTTATTTACATGATTATTGCTTCCCATCTGAAGGCATTCTTATTCCAGTAGATTTACTTTTCCCTTTTGGTTTTGGTTAAGAAATCAGTAACTCAGAAGTTATCCAACTTAACAGCATAATTGTTAATTGTTATCTTGCCAATTGAATTGAACTCCAATAATCCCAATCTTTTCTTAGGAAATAAATAGGATTCGAAGATCAAACCAATTTGTCCTTTGACCTTCCTTTGCTTTAGCAAAGGTTAACTAAGTGGAGTCAAGAGTCAATTTTCATTATTGTTGATAAAGATAACTGGGCTAGGACTTCCAATTTCTCATACCTTGCTAAGAGTTTATTTTACAGTTATTTATTTATTTTAATTGCCATTTAAATTACTTGCTCCCTATTCTCAAAACCCCAAGTTTACAATCTCCATAACCAATAATAAGAACATACTTCCCTGCAATTCCTTGAGAAGACGACCCGAGGTTTAAATACTCGGTTATCAATTTTAAAGGGGTTTGTTACTTGTGACAACCAAAACGTTTGTACGAATGGATTTTTGTCGGTTTAGAGACTATATCTACAACGCGACTGTTTTTGTGACATTCTTTACTGGCAAAAATCCTAACGTCAGTTGTTCTATTTAGTTATTCTTTACTAGGTAAGGGAAGGTCAAACAAGTTGGAATGTTGTTTCTATTCACAAGTTCCAATCCGCTCAATTGAAAAGGATTAGTGTCAGTGATTAGAGAGTATTCCAATAATAAACCCAATTACAATTTTTCTTTTAAGCACCCCAACTCAAGGGTTCCTTTCAATCAACTTCCCTTCAAGTTAAGGAACTACTCGCTCATTGTGAATGTAGAACTCATAACATAAGCAAGGGAATTAAAGGAAGACATGATAAATAAAACTCAAAGGAATCAATTAAAAATAAAAGTAATTCTTGTATTAATAAATTCTAAAATAATCCAATAGTAAAATTGAGTAAATTAAAGGACATGGAAGAGTAAATCCAAGTAAAGAAAACGAACTAGAATGACAAAGTCTTGATGAGGTAATAACTCTTCTCAATATCCCAATGCAAAGAGCAATAGAAATTAAAATCCTAAGAACTATGAATGTGTAGAGAGAAAACCTAGAGGAGGAGTAAAACTAGATCTAAAAACTAAAAACTATGTAGAATGAATGTTGTTTTTGGTTTCTGCATGTCCTCTGGCTCTAGTCTGCTTTTCTGGGCTGAAAACTGGGTCAAAATAGGGCCCAAAATCGCCCCCAGTGAATTCTGCAGATTATGCAGATCGCGCACGTCACGCGATCGCGTCATTCATGCGGACGCGTCATTCGGCGTTTTGCTTTGCCACGTGGGCGCGTCGTCCACGCCTCCGCGTCACTTGTGCTATTCCAACTCGCGCGATCACGTGAGGCATGCGGCCGCGTCACTGCGATTTCCTCTCTTTCGCGTGGTCGCGTGAGCCATGCGACCGCGTCACTTCTCGCTGGTCATCTCCTCAACTTCTTGTGTTCCTTCCATTTTTGCAATCTTCCTTTCCAATCTCCAACTCATTCATGCCCTATAAAGCCTGAAACATTTAACACACAGATCACGGCATCGAATGGAATAAAAGAGAATTAAAATGCGTAATTAAAAGTTTCTAGGGAGCAAGTTTTTAATCATGCAATAATTTTTGGAAGGAAATATAAATGCATGCTAATCATATGAATAAGTGGGTAAAGTTCATGATAAAACCACACAATTAAACACATTATAAACCATAAAATAGTGGTTTATCAACCTCCCCACACTTAAACATTAGCATGTCCTCATGCTTAGTTGAAGGAGATGAAATAAATGAGTAGGAACATGTAAAACTCATGCAATGCAATGCAACCTATATATGTGAATGCAATTATATGATTCTTGTCCACTTGATCAATAGTAAATAGGCTCTTCAAAATAATTACAAATCAAATTCCACTAATTCAATTCTCATACAGTAAGAATAGATAAAAATGCAAGAAGATAGCTCATGAAAGCAGGGAACATAGAATTTTAAGTATTGAACCCTCACTGATGATGTATGTATGCTCTAATCTCTCTAGTGTATAGGCCAATCACTCTATCCTTCTCTAATCATGTTCTCTAATTTTTGTTCTTCTCCTAATCAATCAACAACTTTTAATATACCAATGCAAACATCATGAGGTCTTTTCAAGGTTGTAATGGGGCCAAGGTAAAGGTAAGGATACATATATGGCTAAGTGAGCTTATAAACTGAATCTTTAATTAACCCAAGCTTTAACATAACCTATATATATTCTATATAACTTTAGAATTCATACCTAGCTACCCAGAATTTTCCTTTCACATTCCATACTCATGCATCAACTTTTTATCTTAATTTTATCATACATGCATTGATCTTTGAATTCTTAACTTAACATTGGGGTAATTTTGTCCCCTTATTTATTTATTGAATATTTTTGGTTTTTTTTTTCATAAGCATAAAAATAAACATAGCTTATCAATGCACATAGATTTTTAATTCTTATAGTTTCACATGAGTAGGTCTCCAAATTTCCATTATATTATCATGACACATTCCCTTATTATCTTTTTTTCCCACAATTTCTCATTCTTAATTAGCACACACAATTCTATCTTAAGCTAACCAAAGATTTAGTTTGGGATATATAATTATTTTTCCGCTTAAGGCTAGTAATGTGGTAAAATATAGAACAAATGGGATTTAAAAGCTCAAAGTGGCTAACAAAGGTAATTGAAAGGGTAGGTTTAATTTGGATAAGTGAGCTAAACAATTAATGGCCTCAATCATATGCAAACATACAAATATAATAAACATTGGACATATAGGATGGAACAAAATATAGATTGCAATCATAGAGAAGTAAACACACAAGAATAAAATAATTATGGTTAAATAATGTAACCATGCATAAAGGCTCAAATCTCACAGGTTGTGTGTTCTTTAGCTTAAAAATTATGTTCCAAATACAACTTCAAGCAAATTTAACATAAAAATTTTAATTAAAATTAGTGAAATTTTGTTCCAAAAATAGAGTCTTAGAAGAAACTTATTGTCTTTTCAATCAAGTAGAACATGCATGCAACTAATCTATTACTATGCAATTTATCCTATTCTACAAAAGGAAAAAAAACTAACTAAATATCCAAATTATTGGTGTTTAGGGAAGAGAAATTACCTCCGAAAGTCAGGTACTGACCGACCTCCCCATACTTAAGGCTTTGCACCGTCCTCGGTGCCATCTATCAGGAATAAAGGTGGGCTGGTGGCAGTATCTCCACAGTCTGGGCCATCATGGCTTCCTGTGCTGGTAAAGAAAGTGGAGTCCAGGGTGTCTGAGTCCTTAAATTTTCCCATAATCAGCTCCTTGAGGTATGTGAATCGGCGCTTGTTACGGCGCTCTCTCATCTTAGCTTTGTGTTCCTGCCGATCCAACCTTTGAGTATCTGATGGAGCAATTGGTCTGTTGTAGGTGCTTGTGGTGTTGAAGAAGGAATATCTTCAACCGGTTCAGTAGGGTGGCTTGTGGCGGCTGGTGGAGGTTTGATGTATTTCCTGTTAGGGACATACTGATCATCCCGTGGAAACATGGCTTTGGTGTCCCCAGCTCTATAGGAGACTCCGGCTGCTGAGACAAGATCTAAGACCAGGGCAGGAAAAGGTAAGTTGTCCGCAATTTGTACGTGTCCCATGGCATTTCGGATGTGTCTCGGTAGATTCAGAGGTTGGTCGGTAAGGATGCACCATAGTAGGACGGCCATGTCCGCAGTGAAGGAGGACTCGTGAGTGCTTGGAAAGATGTAATGGGACATGATCTATGCCCATACACGAGCCTCCAAGGTAAGTTCTGAAGCCGATATTCCCTTAGGGCGGGTACGATGGTATCCGTAGATCCATCTGCTGCCAGGTAGTGCGATAACTTTGAGAACGGCGTCCCAGTCAAATTGGTACATCTGGCACTTGAATGCGGCTTCTTGAAAGGCGTCCGATCCTTCTGGAATAGGGGAAAGACCTAGAGCTCTTTGAATGGCCTCTTCGGTAATGGGGGCTTGCTTCTAACGGACAAAGACAGATTGCAGGGTTGGCAGGTAAAAGTTGGAGTAGAACTCGACTACCCAAGAAAGATTGACCTGCCTCGGCTGTCTCTGTAGGAAATCCCATTGTCTCTGTGCAATTTGCGGCTCAACAAAGGTAGCAATATGGTTTGGGAGGAGAAGAAGGTATTCGTTGTTGTAGCTCCTTTCTGCCAGGATGGGGAACATCTGCTCACAGTAGCGACAGTGTCCTTTGCTGGGAAGGCTTTTTCTTTATTATCAACCTTTATAATCCTCTTAGTTCTTTTTGTTGAGGGTTTAACCGCAGTTGAAGAGGGTTCTGCCACTAATGCTCTTTTTGTTCCTCTTCTTGCTGGTAGTTTGGGAGTAGCTTTCTCTTTTCCTTTCTTGGTGGCCATCCTAAAAAAGGGAAGAGAGAGTAAATTAAATTGAAAGAGATAGAGAAAGGAAGAGGATTGTATGAGTGATAATCAATGCACGGCAAAGAATATGTAATTAACACATGGTCATGACTACATGTGAAAAGTTCATCAATGGAAAAATAGCAAGTGCATGTTTGGGTGATTAGATGCAAGATGTTTATTGGCATGCTGGCAAAGGTATGAGTAGCATAGATCAAGCATCATTCGTAACAAACCATCACGTTTGTATTGGCAATTATATTCAACGAATAAAATATGAAAGGGGTTTTGTGAAAAACAGGCATTTAATAGTAGAATAGAATAACGGAGAAAAAAGGCATAATACCATATTGGCGTTTTCACAAACACATAACATGCATGGTAAGTAGGGTATAGAAAGTATTAAATTAAACATGCAAGCAATCTTTTTAAAAGCAATATATAATTGCCAAACAAATTTACAACAATCCACAAGCATATAATGAGAATTAATTACTCAAGTAAAATTCCAACACCAAGTAAAAAGGAAAAAGAAAGAAAAAGAAAATATGGATAATGAAAGGAAAAAGAAAAAAGAAAAGAAAGTAAAATATAAAAATAAGAAGAATAATAGAAAAGTAAGGGAAGAAGAAGAAAAGAAAACCTTGTTAATGGGGGTGAGAGAGAGGGTGTGTGTGTAGAAAGTGAGAAAGAAGGAAGAAGGGAGAAAGAAGAAATAAGGGGGAAAGAGAAAATAGGATTTGGGGAAAAGAAAGATAAGATAATTGGCAAATCAGGAGAGCTGTGCGGTGCAAGCGACGCGGCCGAGTAGGGCACGCGGTCGCGCGACTTGCGCTTATACTGATTAACGCGGGCTCGTCGGTCGCGCGGTCGCATGACCCGTTTCATGCACCTGGCGCGAGGGCAGCCTTGCGCTTGCACAACTCTCTGTTCAAATTCTGATTTTTCCAAATTTTTGGGTGACGCGATCGCGTAGGGCATGTGATCGTGTGAGTGGCCATTAGAAGGGTATGACGCAGTCGCGTCGGTCACGCGGCTGCGTGAGAAGAATTGTGCGTTTAGCACCAATCCAGCACCACTCTAGCACAACTTTCGGTCGTGCACCCTTTTCACGTCGAATTCCAGGGCACGCGGCCGCGTGGGTGACACGGTCGCATGGGAGGCCAATGTTCCCATTTGACGTGGACGCGTCGGCGACGCGGCCGCATGGGGCGTTTTGTGCCATTGGCACGCCTCCAGTCACGCTCTTGCGGGACTCTCTGTTTGTTTTATTATATCCTCCCATCTCCTGCGACGCGGACGCGTCAATGATGCAGTCGCGTCGCGTAACACATTTTTTTAAAAATAAAAGTATATAAATGCAGATACACGAAATGTACTAATTAAGAGAAGAGTTAGTAAATAGAAAAACTAAGAATAAAGAAAAGAACGATCATACCATGGTGGGTTGTCTCCCACCTAGCACTTTGCTTTAATGTCTGTAAGTTGGACGCTCCACAAACTCAGGCTTCGGCTATGTGGGGATCTTCCAAAAGGAAGATCTCGAGCTCCTTATTTTTCTTCAGCTTCTCGCCATGGTATAACTTTAAACGATGTCCATTAACTTTGATAAGTTCAGAGCTTGAAGGATGGCTTAGGTGATAAACTCCGTATGGTTCGGCCTTCTCTACTCTGTATGGACCTTCCCATCTTGATCTCAACTTGCCTGGCATGAGCCTTAGTCGAGACTTGTAAAGGAGGATTAAATTCCCAGGTTGGAACTCTTTTCTCTTGATGTGCTGATCATGTACAGCCTTCATCTTCTCCTTGTATAGTCTTGAGTTCTCATAAGCTTCTAGGCGATGGCTTTCTAATTCTTGCAGTTGCAATTTCCTTTCAGCTCTGGCTTTCTCAATTCCCATGTTGCACTCCTTTACTGCCCAAAAGGCTTTGTGTTCTACTTCAACAGGGAGATGACAAGCTTTTCCATAAACTAAGTGGAAAGGACTCATCCCAATGGGTGTTTTGTATGCTGTTCTATATGCCCAGAGTGCATCTTGTAGCCTGGTGCTCCAGTCTCTTCTATGAGGTTTGACTATCTTCTGCAAGATACGCTTTATCTCTCTATTTGATACCTCGGCTTGCCCATTAGTCTGAGGATCGTAGGCTGTTGCAACCTTATGAATTATCCCATGCTTCTTCATTAATCCTGTTAGTCTCCTGTTGCAAAAATGGGTGCCTTGATCGCTCACGATTGCTCGTGGTGATCCAAAGCGACAAATAATGTGGTTTCTCACAAAGGAAACAACAGTGTTAGCATCATCAGTGCGGGTAGGAATCGCTTCCACCCATTTGGAAACGTAATCCACAGCTAACAATATATAAAAATAACCATTAGAATTTAGAAATGGACCCATGAAGTTAATGCCCAAAACGTCAAAGATTTCACAGAAAAGCATAATTTGTTGAGGCATCTCATCCCTCTTGGATATATTACCAAATTTTTGGCATGGGAAACAAGATCTACAAAATTCAGCAGCGTCTCTAAAAAGAGGAGGCCACCAGAATCCACAGTCTAATATTTTTCTAGCTGTTCTTTGAGGGCCAAAATGTCCTCCACTCTCAGATGAGTGACAGGCCTCTAAGATGGACTGGAATTCTGATTGAGGCACACACTGTCTAATTACCTGGTCAGCGCCACATCTCCATAAATATGGGTCATCCCATATATAATATTTAGACTCGCTTTTTAGCTTATCTCTTTGATGCTTAGAAAAGTTTGGAGGAAAGGTGCGGCTAACTAGATAATTAGCTACAGGTGCATACCAAGGGACTACCTCAGATACTGCTTGCAGGTTATCAAATGGGAAATTATCAGCTATAGGAGTGGGATCATCTGTAATGTGCTCAAGGCGACTCAAATGGTCTGCCACTAAATTCTGGTTACCACTCCTATCTTTAATTTCTAAATCAAATTCTTGTAATAGCAGTATCCAACATATAAGCCTTGGTTTGGACTCCTTTTTAGCTAATAGATACTTTAGAGCTGCGTGATCTAAGTACACTACTACCTTCGTACCAAGTAAATAGACTCAGAATTTATCCAGAGCAAAAACAATAGCAAGAAACTCTTTCTCAGTAGTAGTGTAATTGGACTGAGCGGCATCTAAAGTTTTAGACGCATAAGCAATAACAAAGGGGTCCTTACCTTCACGCTGAGCCAGTGCTGCTCCTACTGCATGGTTGGAGGCGTCGCACATTATTTCAAATGGCTGGCTCCAGTCTGGTCCTCTCACTATTGGAGCTTGAGTCACGGCGGTCTTCAGCCTATCAAACACTTGTTTGCAATCCTCATTGAACTCGAACTCAATATCTTTCTGCAGTAGCCTGGATAAGGGAAGTGCTACCTTACTGAAGTCCTTAATGAATCTCCTGTAAAAACCTGCATGGCCAAGGAATGAACGGACTTCCCTCACAGAAGAGGGGTAAAGTAAACTAGAAATAACATTCACCTTTGCTAGATCTACAGAAATGCCAGTATTAGACACAACATGTCCTAGTACAATACCTTGTTTTACCATAAAGTGACATTTTTCAAAATTTAATACAAGGTTTGTACTAACACATCTATCTAATACTCTAGATAATCCATCTAAGCAAAGGGTAAAGGAATCACCATATACACTAAAATCATCCATAAAAACATCCATACAGTCCTCAATAAGATCGGAGAAAAGACTCATCATGCATCTTTGGAAGGTAGCTGGTGCATTGCACAAGCCAAAGGGCATTCTCTTGTAAGTATAAGTCCTAAAAAGACATGTAAAAGTGGTCTTTTCCTTATCCTCAGGAGCTATATGAATCTGGAAATAACCTGTGTAACCATCTAGAAAACAATAATGTGATTTACCTGACAGGCGATTCAGCATTTGATCAATGAATGGAAGAGGATAGTGATCCTTACGAGTGGCCTGGTTGAGGCGTCTATAGTCAATGCAGACCCTCCAGGCGTTCTGAACTCTGGTTGCAATGAGATCTCCATGCTCATTCTTCACTGTAGTGACTCCAGACTTCTTGGGCACCACTTGTACTGGGCTTACCCATTCACTGTCTGAAATGGGGTAGATGATATCTGCCTCCAGTAGTCTGGTCACTTCCGTCTTGACAACCTCTAAGATAGTGGGGTTCAGTCTTCTCTGGGGTTGACGGACAGGTCTTGCTCCCCCTTCTAAAAATATCCTATGCTCACAGACTTGAGGGTTGATGCCTACTATTTCTGCCAAACTCCAACCAATTGCCTTCGTGTGCCTCCTCAGCACACTAAGTAACTGCTCTTCCTGTTGAGAAGTGAGTTCCCTTGCAATGATAACTGAAAACTTCTGCTCGTCCTCAAGGTAAGTGATAAACCACTATTTCATGGTTTATCTTGTGCTCAATTGAGTGGTTTTTACAACTCTTTACCCATTTATTCATACTAATCGCATGCTTTATGTCTTCCTTCCTGATTTTGTGCTATGATTGAAAACATGCTTCTTTGGCCTTTATATTGCTAATATTAATCCTCTCTTATCACCATTAGATGCCTTGATATGTGTGTTAAGTGATTTCAGAGATCAGTAAGCATATTTGAGGTGTGGAGGAAGGGGTTTTAATTCTAACTTCTGGTCATGGTCAGGCTCTGGGTTGTCTGGAGCTGGTAATAATGGTAAAGCACTGTCATTGTCCCCTGAGAATGTCCCCACACTTGGACCTTGTCCTATGTACTTCTCTTCAAATTCCTCCTGGTGAACTTCAGCCACGGTTTCATCTATAATGTCACACTGGAGGATAGAATGATCCTCTGGAGGATGCTTCATAACTCCATTCAGATTGAAGGTTACTACTCGGCCGTCTATTTCAAAAGAGTATGTTCCTGAAAAAGCGTCTAATTTAAACTTCGAGGTCTTCAGGAATGGTCCTCCGAGTAGGATTGATGATGGCTTCTCTGAGTCATTTTGGGGCATCTCCAGGATATAAAAATCAATGGGAAATGTGAGCCCCTTAATGCCCACTAATACATCTTCAGCAACTCCAGCCACTGTAATAATGCTTTTATCTGCTAACACAAAATGAGCTGCCGACCTTTTTAAGGGAGGGAGCCTCAAAATATCATATATAGACAAAGGCATTATACTCACACATGCTCCTAAATCACACATGCAGTCAGAAAATACTACACCACCAATAGTACAATTAACCATACATGGACCTGGGTCACTACACTTTTCAGGTAAACCTCCCATTAAAGCAGATATGGAACTTCCTAAAGGAATAGTTTCTAATTCATTAATTTTGTCTTTATGTATACATAAATCTTTTAGAAACTTTGCGTATTTAGGTACCTGTTGAATAACATCAAAAAGAGGAACAATTACCTCCACCTTTTTGAATATCGCTACCATTTTGGGATCAGGTTCCAGCTGTTTCCTGGGCTTCCTTGCAAGTTGTGAAAATGGAATGGGAGTGGTGTCTTCTGCAGTGTCTGCGCCCTTTGGTGCTTCTTCCTGTGGTTGAACTTCTTCTTTTTCATCTATGTCCTATATGTCTTCTTCCTCTTCAACATCTTCTATTTCCACTACCTCTTCAGCTGAGGCGTGTTCTGGTGGGCTTGGCTCCTTCTGATTCCTCTCCTGCAGTGTGGTTCCGGACCTTAGGGTGATGGCATTAATGCCACCCTTTGGATTAGGTAATGGTTGAGAGGGGATTCCACTGGAGCTCAAGGGCTGGTTATTAGAGTTATTCATTGATCCAATCTGTGAGACAAGAGCTTGTAAAGTAGAGTTCAGACCATTTAGTGTAGCATAAAGGTTATTTTCCATGGTCTGTTGTCTCCGATCAATGGATTGTAGTAAGTCATCATTAGAAGATGAAGAAGGATATGTAATTTGAGAGGTCTGCTGTTGGGTATTCTGTAGTCCTTGGGATTGCCTCAGGTGAGGTGCTCTGTAAGGCTGGTTCTGGTTCTGCTGTATGTTGTTGTTGTTATTCCACCTCTGATTTTGCTGATTATCTCTGCCTCCTCTGTTGTTGTTGTCCCTCCAATTCTGGTTAGAATTGTCCTACCATCCATGGTTGTAATTTCCACCTTGATTGTACCCTTGGTTGGGGCGGTCATAGAAGTTATGAGTGGCTACCACGGTGTTGTCTTCCTGCTGGAGCTGCGGACATTCGTCAGTATAATGGCTATAATCAGTACAGATTCCATAAACTCTTTGTGGGACTAACTGTTGGCTTTGCTGTGGTGGAGAAGGTTGAGCTTGCTGAACTTGTTGTTGATTCAATTGCATTTGCTTCAGCAAGTTGGTCATTTCACAGATACTCTGAATACTCTGA
>NC_029787.2:92173940-92187367 GCF_000816755.2 Arachis ipaensis | reverse complement strand
AATTCTCTTCTAAGTGTATCCCAGTTGGATACAGTTGCTGCGGGTTGAGTGTAATACCACTCTCTTGCCTTTCTCTCAAGAGAAAACGGGAAAGCTTTCAACAGAATTGAAGTTTCATCTGCACCGTCACGCCTGACAGTAGAACATGCTGCTTGAAAATCTCTCAGGTGCTTGATAGGCTCTTGAGTAGGTAAGCCATGAAACTTGGGCATCAAATTGAGTAGTGCAGTCTTTATTTCAAAGTCTGTAGCCATCGTTGGGTGATGTGCTTGAAACGGTTGCATTGTAAAATCAGGGGCTCCAGCCTCCTGGATAGTAACTCTCCTATGTTCTGCCATGTCACCTACACGTAAATCAACCGAATCAGTAGAACGGGGGCTGGTTTCTTCCTCAAATGACGTTTCAGATCCGCCCTCAGAGAGGACTAACCGTCGCCGAGCTTGCCTTATTCGTGAAATAGTTCTTTCAATCTCAGGATCGAATACTGGCAAGCTTGGATCAGGAAGTGAACGTGTCATCTAGCGAAAGAAACAAGCAGCTCATAGTAGCAAGATAAAATAAAATGCAAATAAATAAATTCCAATTAATAACTTTATCACTCTATTGCAACTCCCCGACAATGGCGCCAAAAATTGACATGGCAAAAATTGGCAAATTAAGAATTGTTATGAGATATGCGTTGCAAGTATAGTTCTTAATCAACCAGAAATCTGCTTATCAATTTAGAAGGGTTGTCACAAAAATTAAAATTAAAATATTGGGAGTATGAATCCCAGGTCGTCTCCCAACGAGTTGAAGAAAGGTGTGCTATTTTATTTATCAGATGTTTTCAAAATTATTTGAGTTGAATAACAGGAAATTAAATTGGAGAAATTAAATAATTTAAATAGAAGCCTTGACTGGGAGTAGATTAGTTGGAAGCCCTATTCTTGTTGCAGTACTCTCAAGATTAATTGATAATTGAAGGTTGTTCTGTTTAGTTATTCTTTACTAGGTAAGGGAAGGTCAAACAAGTTGGAATGCTGTTTCTATTCACAAGTTCCAATACGCTCAATTGAAAAGGATTAGTGTCAGTGATTAGAGAGCATTCCAACAATAAACCCAATTACAATTTTTCTTTTAAGCACCCCAACTCAAGGGTTTCTTTCAATCAACTCCCCATCAAGTTAAGGAACTACTCGCTCATTGTGAATGTAGAACTCATAACATAAGCAAGGAAATTAAAGGAAGACATGATAAATAAAACTCAAAGGAATCAATTAAAAATAAAAGTAATTCTTGTATTAATAAATTCTAAAATAATCCAATAGTAAAATTGAGTAAATTAAAGGACATGGAAGAGTAAAGCCAAGTAAAGAAAACGAACTAGAATGACGAAGTCTTGATGAGGTAATAACTCTTCTCAATATCCCAATGCAAAGAGCAATAGAAATTAAAATCCTAAGAACTATGAATGTGTAGAGAGAAAACCTAGAGGAGGAGTAAAACTAGATCTAAAAACTAAAAACTGTGTAGAATGAATGTTGTTTTTGGTTTCTGCATGTCCTCTGGCTCTAGTATACTTTTTCGGACCAAAAACTGGGTCAAAACAGGGCCCAAAATCGCCCCCAATGAATTCTACAGATTATGCAGATCGCGCACGTCACGCGATCGCGTCATTCATGCGGACGCGTCATTCGGAGTTTTGCTTTGCCACGCGGGCACGTCGTCCACGCCTCCACGTCACTTGTGCTATTCCAACTCGCGCGGTCACGTGAGCCATGCGGCCGCATCACTGCGATTTCCTCTCTTTCGCGCGGTCGCGTGAGCCATGCGGCCGCGTCACTTCTCGCTGGTCATCTCCTTAACTTCTTGTGTTCCTTCCATTTTTGCAAGATTCCTTTCCAATCTCCAACTCATTCATGCTTTATAAAGCCTGAAACATTTAAGACACAGATCACGGCATCGAATGGAATAAATGAGAATTAAAATGCGTAATTAAAAGTCTCTAGGGAGCAAGTTTTCAATCATGCAATAATTTTTGGAAGGAAATATAAATGCATGCTAATCATATGAATAAGTTGTTAAAGATCATGATAAAACCACACAATTAAACACATTATAAACCATAAAATAGTGGTTTATCAAGGGCCCACAGGAATAAAATCCTGGCCTAAGCGGCTAAACCAAGCTGTCCCTAACTATGTGCTTGTGGTGTGAAGGTATCAAGTGAAAACTTGAGACTAAGCGGTTAAAGTCGTGGTCCAAAGCAAAAAGAGTGTGCTTAAGAGCTCTGGACACCTCTAACTGGGGACTATAGCAAAGCTGAGTCACAATCTGAAAAGGTTCACCTACTTATGTGTCTGTGGCATTTATGTATCTGGTGGTAATACTGGAAAACAAAATGCTTAGG
This sequence comes from Arachis ipaensis, assembly GCF_000816755.2. Taxonomy (NCBI): domain Eukaryota; kingdom Viridiplantae; phylum Streptophyta; class Magnoliopsida; order Fabales; family Fabaceae; genus Arachis; species Arachis ipaensis. The sequence continues at coordinate 92,184,975 of NC_029787.2, read as the reverse complement.
GTCACGGCCAAGACTCATAAAGTAACTGTGTTCAAGAATCAACATATTGAACTAGCAGAATCAATAACACTATCTGAATTCTGAGTTCCTATAGAAGCCAATCATTCTGAACTTCAAAGGATAAAGTGAGATGCCAAAACTATTCAGAAGCAAAATGCTAAGAGCCCCGCTCATCTAATTAAGACTGATCTTCATAGATGTTTTCGGAATTTATTGTTATTTCTCTTCTTTTTATCCTACTTTGTTTTTAGTTGCTTGGGGACAAGCAACCATTTAAGTCTGGTGTTGTGATGAGCGGATAATTTATACGCTTTTGGCATTGTTTTTAGGTAGTTTTTAATATGTTTTAATTACTTTTTAGTATATTTTTATTAGTTTTTATTCAAAAATCACATTTCTAGACTTTACTATGGGTTTGTGTGTTTTTTTGTGATTTCATGTATTTTCTGGCTGAAATTGAGGGACCTGAGCAAAAATCTGATTCAGAGGCTGAAAAAGGACTGTAGATGCTGTTAGATTCTGACCTCCCTGCACTCAAAGTGGATTTTCTGGAGCTACAGAAGCCCAATTGGCGCGCTCTCAATTGCGTTGGAAAGTAGACATCCTGGTCTTTCCAGCAATATATAATAGTCCATACTTTGCCCGAGATTTGATGGCCCAAATCGGCGTTCCAAGTCAGCATAAAAATTCTGGCGTCAAAACGCCAGAACTGGCATAAAAGCTGGAGTTAAACACCCAAACTGGCGCCAAAGCTGGCGTTTAACTCCAAGAAAAGTCTCTACATGTGAAAGCTTCAATGCTCAGCCCAAGCACATACCAAGTGGGCCCGGAAGTGGATTTCTGCATCATTTATTTATTTCTGTAAATCCTAGGTTACTAGTTCTCTATAAATAGGACCTTTTGCTATTGTATTTTCATCTTTTGATTGAAGGGATCAATCTTTAGTTCATCTTTTGATCTCTTGATCACGTTTTGAGGGTTGGCCTCACGGCCATGCCTAGACCTTCTGTTCTTATGTATTTTCAACGGTGGAGTTTCTACACCACATAGATTAAGGTGTGGAGCTCTGCTGTTCCTCATGAATTAATGCAAAGTACTATTGTTTTTCTATTCAATTCAAGCTTATTCTTATTCCAAGATATTCACTCGCACTTTAACCTGATGAATGTGATGATCCGTGACACTCATCATCATTTTCACCTATGAACGCGTGCCTGACAACCACTTCCGTTCTATCTGCAATAGCTTGAGTGTGTATCTCTTAGCCTCCATTCTGAAAGATCGGAGTCTTCGTGGTATAAGCTAGAATTATTGGCGGCCATTCTTGAGATCCGGAAAATCTAAACCTTGTCTGTGGTATTCCGAGTAGGATCTGGGATGGGATGACTGTGACGAGCCCCAAACTCGCGAGTGTTGGGCGTAGTGACAGATGCAAAAGGATCAATGGGTCCTATTCCAACATGATCGAGAACCAACAGCTGATTAGCCGTGCGGTGACAGCGCATTTGGACCATTTTCACTGAGAGGACGGGAGGTAGCCATTGACAACGGTGATACCCAACATACAGCTTGCCATGGAAAGGAGTATGAATGATTGGATAAAGACAATAGGAAAGCAGAAGTTCAGGAGGAACAAAGCATCTTCATACGCTTATCTGAAATTCTCACCAATGAATTACATAAGTATTTCTATCTTATCTCATATTTTATTCATCTTTTAATTATCAATTCTCCATAACCATTTGAATCCGCCTGACTAAGATTTACAAGATGACCATAGCTTGTTTCAAGCCGACAATCTCTGTGGGATCGACCCTTACTCACGTAAGGTTTATTACTTGGACGACCCAGTACACTTGCTGGTTAGTTGTGCGGAATTGTGAAAAAGAGTTGAGATTACAATTGTGCGTACCAAGTTGTTGGCACCATTGATGATCACAATTTTGTGCACCAATGAACATATTCATGCTTACTTGTTTTAGTATGCTTTAAGTTGAATCTTGTGATGGATATGGAGCTTAGGATTGCCTTTGGCGTCCCGGGGTCTTATATCCTACATCACTGGGAACTGTTACCATACTGAGAACCTCCGGTTCTCATAGCATATCTTTGTTGTGTTTTTCAGATGCAGGTCGTAACCCACGTCGGTGAGTTGCTTTGGATGGTGACAGAAGCGGAGGATCCTGAATTATTTTGGAGTCTTTTTGGTTATCTATTTATACATCTCTCTTTTGTATTTTGTTTAGCCTAGATGCTTGTATTATGAGAGAAAAACTTGTATAAGCTATTTTTTAAACCGTTAGGTTTCTATATGGTCTGTATATGGCTAGTCGGCTTAAACTCCGCGAGTCGAGGCTAGTTTCTTATGATATTATACTATTATACTATTACCTTGTTTATATCACTTCTGTTTCTTATGCCTTATGATAGTACGCTTTGCGCTTTTCAAATCCAATATTTGAGCTATATCTTTCATCGGGCTTCTAGATATTATATTATTCTTCTATATTATACGTATGAGCTGTAGAACTGTCGTACTCTCTGGTTAACCTTTGCTTTACGACGCGAGGTAAGGCTTAGGCTAATTAGGGTGTTATGCTTAGGCTAGTGAGAGTGTGCATCATCTAAGTGTGAAAAATGGGTGTTTTCCATTTTTATTAAAAATTTTAGAAATTGGGTACATACTCATGCATTGAATGTTGAATCATATGCATTAATCTTTTTGTATATATTATGTAACTAAAAAAAAGAGAAAAAAAGGAAAAGGAAACGAGAAAACAATAAAAAGGGGACAAATGTTACCCTAAAAAGAAATATTTGAAAAATAAATGCATATGTGATATGAATTGAAAGAATGCATGAATGTGGGAAAAAAGTGAATAATGGGTAGTTAGGTTTTGCATTAGAGTTAAATAGGTTGTCATAGGTTAGGTGAAAGTTTAAGTTAATCAAAGATTCAAATTCAAGTCCACTTAGCCAAATACAATCTTACCTTATCCCTAGCCTCATTACAACCCTTGAAAAGTTCTCATGATACTTGTATGCATACATTGAATAATTATTAATTGTTAGAAGAAAAATAAGTCTTGAAAAGTAAGATTAGAAGAGAATTGAGTGAATCAACCCTAAATACTTGAGTGATTAGAGAGTATACACATCCGGTGAGGGGTTCGATTGCTCAATTCTATGTTTCCTCCTTTTACGACCTCTTATCTTGCAAGTTATTATATATTTTAGAGCTCAAATGCATTTATGGGTTGCATTGGTTGCTATATTGTTTAAGCCTTCTATGTTTACATGTTTACTTAGAAGTTTATTTGTTTTGAACAAGTAGATATAAATAGATACAAGTAGATAAATAGATAGAAATAGACAGAATAGATATACATAGTTTACTTTTAATAAATATTGAATATTCCTTGATCTTGTCATTCTTGATGTTTAACATGAGCACATGCTATTGTTTAAGTGTGGGAAGGTTGATAAACCCATATTTTATGATGATTTTTAGGTTGAAATGGGTGGATTTTATCAACTTGTCTTGCACTTATTCATTGAAAATGCATAGTTTTGTAAATTTCTCCTAATTGTACTTAATGATAAAAAAACATACTTTTTATGCTTGAAAATTACTAAATTTAATTCATTGTTATCCGATTCGATGTCTTGATATATTTTTTTGAGTGATTGAAGATTTACAAGGCAAGAATGGCTTGAAGAAATGAAGAAAAAGCTTGCAAAAGTGGAGAATTCATGAAGAAATGATGATTGGAGATTTTCATAGTTGTGTGTATGAATGGGTCATGTGTACGGATCATTCACAAATTGCGCGTACGCATGGTAGATGCATACACATGACCCCAATCTCGTGCCTCACTTAAAATGGTACATGACTTGCATTTCTGGCTCAATTTTGGCCTAATCCAACTCATTTCTAAAGCATTTGAAGGCAAGACTCAAGAGGGATTAACAAAGTAGTGTAGGAAGTAGTATAGTAGAGTTTAGAATTATGTTTTAGGTAGAATTCCTAGAGAGAGAAGCTCTCTCTTCTCTCTAGGATTTTAGAATGTTTAGCTTAGTTTCTTCTTAGTTTTAGGGTTTAATCTTGTTTTAATTTAGTTTCTTCTTAGTTTTAGGGTTTAATCTTGTTTTAATCTAGTTTCTTTTACTTTTTATTATTCTAGCGCCTTAGTTTACTTAGTTTTTATTGTTAGTTTCTTATTCTTGCTACCTTTAGTTTATGAACAATTGTTGATTTCAATTTTTCTTTAATGCAATTTGGTGTTTTTATGTTTAATGATGTTCATTTTAGTTGTTATTATTGCTTGCTTGCATGTGGTAGTTATAAATTTTATAATTCTTGCAATTTACCATGTTTTATTTTTATGCATTTCAAGTATTTGTGAAAATGCCTTTCTTAGTTTTATAGTAGAATTTTGCATTCTTGGCTTAGAATTGAGGACTTAGGTGACCTTGAGCCATTGATGTCCAATACTGATTGATAATTTAGGGTTGTTAGTTGGTTTTGTTTTTACTGACGCTAGCCTTTGATTAAGTCTAATTAGTGAGTTGGCTATAACTTGTGGATTAAGATCAAGTATGCCTATTTGACTTTCCTGCGATGTTAGAGGATGATGAAGTGGGATTAACTCTTCTTAATTGCCATGTTTGTGGTCAATGACTTGGATAGAAAACCTTAACTTTCAATCCTTGTTAAGATGGCTTTTAGCACTTAAATTGCCTTATTTTCTTCTTTATTTTCTTGCCATTTAATTTCTTTTCAATTGCTATCACAACCCCATTTTTCCTTATAGCCAATGATACGCAGACCTCACTATAATTCTTTTGAGAGACGACTCGGGATTTAAAACTCCCGGCTTTTATTCATTTGAATTCGTGACAATCTTTTTAAATTCTAACATGGGCCATTTGTTAGTTTGGAACTATACTTACGATGAGATTATTTTTGAGAAATTCTGAACCAATGCTTGGCCCGCGTCAACCGCTGAATCTGATGATAAACAGGTTACCGGCACATTTTCCAAAAAAATTGTCGGTAAATTGATAAACCACTATTTTATGGTTTATTTTGTATTGAATTTAGTGGATTTTATCCATTTTTCTCACACTTATGCATATAATTCGCATGTTTTACATTTTCCTTCCTAATTTTATGCTATTGTTGAAAACATGCTTCTTTGGCCTTAAAATTGCTAATTGTTAATCCTCTTTTATTACCATTCGATGCCGTGATATGTGTGTTCAGTGTTTTCAGGTTTTATAGGTCAGGAATGGCTTAGAGGATGGAAAGGAAGCATGCAAAAGTGGAAGGAACACAAGAAATCAAGTATTTTAGAATCTGGTAGCGATGCGCACGCATGGATGACACATACGCGTGACTTGTGCAGCAGGCATACGACGCGCACGCGTGGCCAATGAAAAGTCCAGTGATACGTACGCGTGACTGACGCGTACGCGTGACAGAGCGTTACGTACTGCAATTATCAGAAAACGCTCGGGGTGATTTCTGGGCTGCTTTGGACCCAGTTTCAGGCTTGAAAATACTGATTAGAGGCTGCAGAGTGGGGTTGGAAAGGGGGATCAATCATTCACTTTTCATATTCACAATTTTAGGTTTTAGATGTAGTTTTCTAGAGAGAGGGGCTCTCTCTAGGTTTAGGGTTTCTTCTCTTTAGGTTCAGGTTCAATCTTACTTTAATTTAGTTTTTGTCTTACTTTTATTTGTTTAAGCACTTTAGTTTATCTTCTTCTCTTATTAGTTTCCCTTTTTCTCCATTTTTATGTTTATGAGCTCTTGTTACATTTGATTTCTTTTAATACAATTTATGTTTCTCATGTTATTGTTACTCTCTTTAATTGTTAGTCATTGATGCTTACAATTGGTTGTTTAGATTTAATATTCCTTGTTAATTTTCTATCTTTTTTTATGCCTTCTAAGTGTTTGATAAAATGCTTGGTTGGGTTTTAAATTAGATTTTTGCATTCTTAGCTTGGATTGAGTAAATTGGAGACTCTTGAATTGTCAAAGTCTCTTGTTGGTTGGTGATTGAAAGCTGCTAGTTAGCTTGAGATTCACTAACTCTAGTCTTTGATTAAGACTTGTGAACTCAAGTTGATTTGCTCACTTGACTTACCTTCAATTGTTAGAAGTTAACTAAGTGAGAGAAATTTGTAATTACCATCACAATTGACAATGATAACGAGGATAGGAATTCCGATTCTCAACCCTTGCTAGGATTTTTCTTAGTTATTAGTTATTTTCTTGTTATTTACATTCCTTGCTTATTAAACTCAAAACCTAAAAAGATACAATCTCATAACCAATAATAAACATACTTCCCTGCAATTCCTTGAGAGACGACCCGAGGTTTAAATACTTCGGTTAATTTTATTGGGTTTGTATTTGTGACAAACAATTTGAACATTGACCGAGGATAATTTGTTGGTTTAGAACTAAACTTACAACACGATATTTTTTTGAAAATCTTTACCGACATTTTTTTTCCGTCAAGTTTTTGGCGTCGTTTACTGGGGAATTGCAAATGTGTGCCTTATTATTGGTTATTGTGAATATTGTGAATATGTTTGGCTTTTTGTTTCTTTGTTAGTTGTTTCTAGTTTTAGGAGTCTATTTTTATTATTTTTTATTAGTTTTTGTTTTTATTTTCTCTTGTTACTATGAATTCTCACCCTTTTGGCTATGACTGTGGTTACAATTATGTTGTAGTAAGTAGAGATTACAATGAAGGCTTGCATCAAGGATGAGACAATCAAAGATGGAAGGAGCCACAAGGATTTGATCAACCCTCTTGGCTACAACCTCCTTCAATGTACTATGAGCAACAACGATGCCATGATGCATACCAAGACAATAGTTATGGTGGACCTCTTCGTGACAATCAACAACCACCACTATATACCTATGAATCCCCTCCTCAATATAGCCCTCAACCACCATACTCACATGCCTCATCCTACCAAACACTTCCATATAACCCTAATCCATATCCACCATACCAACCACCGTATGAACCATACGAACCATACATAGAACCACCACCATTCCAACTTCAATACCTCCAAGAACTACCCTCTCCATACTATTACCAAGATACACCACCTCCAATGTGTGCGAGCTTTCAACCACAATATGATCCTAATTATGTTAGCTAAGCGGAACAAGAGCCGCAGGATCATTTTAAGGAAGCAATGGATCGACTTCAAGCAACCATCCATCAAATGGAGCGAGAGGAAAGCCGGAAAACACACGAAGCTCTCATCGCTAACGAATCTCAACTTGAGAATAAGGGATTGAAGTGTGTTGTGCAATAAGTAGAAAAGATGGAGAGCGTTAAACTGCCACATCCTTATCATGATGAACCACCCTCTTATCGTGAACCTTTCCTCCCAAGTAATGAACCCTCATATCTACTCCAATCTCTAATGGATGACACTCTTGGTGTTCTTATTCAAGGGCAAATAGAGATGCAAAGGGAGGTACTAGAATTCACGGCTGCCTTGACTGAGGTAGTAAGTCGACTAGCTTCACAATGTTTGGACACTCAAAGTACACTCATGGTCGTATGTGGAGAATCTAATGAAGAGTGTAGCATGAAAGAGATATTAGAAACTCTGGTGGAAAGTGAGGAATGTGACTTTGTATTGGAACAATTGGAGGAAGCCAAAATTGTTGAAGAGGAAGAAGTGGTTGAAGACTTAGGAGATGCTGAACCTCCATGGGAATCTAGAGTTGTAGAGTATTCCTCCAAGAAGCTTGAAATTAATGTTGAGGAGGCTAGTGCACAACCTCTAAGGCATATTCCCTATGAAGAATAGGACAGAATAGATCAAGAGGCGAGTTCCCTTGGTGATGATGATCATGAATCAAGCCATCCTAGTAATGAATTTGCACCCATGAATGAAATCCTTGAGTTAAAGAGCCTTCTCCCAATGAAATTGAAAGCAACATTGAGGTAGATTTCTCTCAATCTCATAGTTATAATGTGAGTGGCGGAGAAGAGTTGGATGAACTCGGTGAGAAAAAGCTTGAAAGTGAAGAATCTTTTCAAAAGGTGGAAGTCCATCGGCAAGGTTAGACGGGAGTTGAATATGCTTTGTCAAGATTGTTGGAGACTCCTCTACTTAGGTTGCCGTCTACTCCTTCATTTGAGTGGGTAAAACTTATCTGTATTAGCTTTATTGTCCCACTTGAGTATGGTATGCTTGAAACGGATGGCCAACTTAGGAGGCTTTGTGGCATTAAGCGTAAGAGAAGGATGTTTAGTGGTTGGAGTTGCAAATCAAGGCTCATCAAGGTTGAGAATTCAAGAGCAAGATGCAAGGGCTGGACTGGTGATAATTGGGTTGGATCTAAGAGAAGAGTTTGATACTTCATTGAGAATTCGGATTGCTTGCCACCCGGTAGGAACAATGATGATCCACTTAAAGACGGGTGTGAAAAAAAGATTTGGGATCCCGGCATACAAGAGGATCAACTTTGGGAGCTCAAAGCTTGTGAAGAACTTCATCAAGGCTTGGTAAATTCACTTGGAAATATTGGAGCTTATTGAAAGTCCAAGCCTTGGTGGAAGTTTCCAGATGAGTTCAAGCACAAGCCACCATGACAAGGAACTCACCAAATGTCCAACTTAAGGACTTTAACTAAAAGTGCTAGGTAGAAGACACCCCACCACGATAAATTCTTCCTATTTTCTCTTTTATTTATATTGGTAATAAGTGAATTTTCAATTTTAGTTGGGTTTATTTAGTCTATGTTATGGTTTCACTTGTTTAATGATGTCTGGCATTACTCTGGTAGCTTGTTAGTTTCTTATTTAATATAAAAAAAAAAAGAGGGGCTGTCATGCGTGCGCGTGAGCGACGCGTACGCATCGACTCCCAAATTTGGTTTGTGCCCAAATCGTGCTGGTGGGGTGCTAGGCGCATAGCCAACCCCACGCGTGTGCGTTTTGTGCCACCCACGCATAGGCGTCGACAACGCGTGCGCGTCGACTCAAAATTTTGATTGTCCCGTTCTGCAAATAGAGAAAAAAAATTATAGATAGACGAAAAAAAATTATTTAAAAAACATCTACAGTCAAAATATACTAACGGTAACAGGCCAGCTAATTTTCCAAAAAAAACTTTAGAAAAATTATTACCATCGGATTTATCCTCGGATTAATCTGAAAGTAAGGTGGCACGAAGCTGTATTCTTTGGCGCCAATGTTACCATTGAAAAATTTTCGACGGTAAGTTGCAACAGAATTCTTTTCTTTGAAATCCATATTCTGTTGCTAAATCCGACACAAATTACTGCCGGATGAATAAATACGATGATAATTTATTTCTGGCGAGGTTTATTCCATAGGATAGGTTCCGACGGTAAATTATTTATTGTCGGATTTGATTCGTTTTTTCGACGGTAAATCTGATAGTACTCAACGTTTTTCTTGTAGTATTTGTATACAATGCAAAAATTTATCGTTAAGAAAAAAATCTTTACACATAAATTTTTGCTACAAAACATATTTTGCTAGTTGGGTGAGTCATAATGTTATGAACATGTAATCTTTCAAAACATTGTGTTATGCACTAAAATTTTTGTATTATACACTAAGATTTTTTTTTGTATGTATTTTATTGGTTGAGTGAATCAATATTTTAGAGATATAATCCTTAAAAAATTTATGTACTTAGTAATTTTGTTGAACATATATAGGAGAATAAGAAGAAGAGAAGACAATCTCAATGTTAAAAAAAAAAATTAAAAAAAACGTGCACATACAATAAACATAACTTGGTTGGACTTAGTTTTGACAGGTTAGCATTTTTGTTTAATTATTATAGGTAGGTTAAAAGAAATAGGAAAATTTTCTAAAAAATAATAATAACTAAATGATGACAATGAAATAATACATACATTGTATCTTTTTATATCTATTCGTCAATAAAGGAAAATATTTTGGGGGTTTGAATAATAGACAAATTGGGAGCTTGAAATTCAATTTAAAAAAGAACTGGGAGTTTAAAATTATTAAGATTTTCTCATATAAAGCATGACACAAACTGTGGACAGGTCATGCTTCTCAACAATATCTTGCATAAGCATCCCATAATTAGTGAATGATCCAGCAAAAGAATCAATTTTCAGATAAAGAATCTTATGTAATAATATAAAAATTTATGATAATTGAGTTTCCATGATTGTTTAGTTACCTTTGAAATCGGATTAAAGCCTATAGATACTTTGAGGATAAGTCTCTTACGGTCACTAAGAAATTAAAACAAACATATTATTGTCATTATTATTCAGAGAATAATGTCCGAGGTTTGGTTATCTCTGAAGAATTCACTTCATTATTGCAAGCCTCACTCAACAGAAGTTCATGATCCCATGACAAGTAGAAGGCAGCACCATAGAAAGAAAAAGACACAAGGCAAAGTCATAGAAGATTCAAATTCAGAGAAACAACATAATGGTGGTGATGGTGCAATCCTTGACCCTGTTACACATGATATTTTTCTTGATGACGCGAGCGAGAAAATTAAGATTAAGACTTGTCTATCTTATTCTTACACTTACATCAATAATACTGGCGAAGATGGTGGTAATAAAGGGTTGGAAGAATCATCAAAAAGATCAACAAGAAGAGATATGTCTTCGACAAAAACACAATATGTTGCTTGTTACCAATGCAGTGGTTTCCGAAGGCCAAGGGTTTCGATGCACAAAGATTCTAATAGTATTCCAGTAACATCAACGCGTCATCATCATCATCAATGTCGTGACAAACAAGAAAAATGTGTGGAAGGCCACAGTATCACTGAAAATTCAGGTATTGATCGTCACTGATTTGTTTTCTCTTGTTGAAGTAAGCTTGATTCTTTTTGAGCTTGATTGTTTATTTATTTACCCTTTTTTAATTTATCTCACCATACACATTTATGAAAATAAAATTATGGAAAATTTTTTAGGATATTCATAATTATAAGAAAATAAAATATGATAGAT
>NC_029787.2:92171132-92173843 GCF_000816755.2 Arachis ipaensis | reverse complement strand
ATTTTTATTTATAAATTAATAGAATAAATTAGGACTTCCTCCAGTATTGTTTTTGAACTTTGCAATAGGATCCATTCTCTAGCTTTAATTCATCGTTTTCATGTCCTATCCACCCAGCAGTCCAGCACCCTGTTTCAAATCGATCCAATTTATTTGATCAATTTTAAATTCGTACGAGTTTGTTAGATATCATTAAGTTTTTAAATTTTTTAGTATGTTTGATAAATTTTTGAAAATAAAAATAAAATATTAAAAATTTATAATCAAAATATGTTACATATTATTTTTTTATTGTAATTAAAATTAAATCTTTTGTTTTTTTAAATTAAAAAGTTCTCTTTCTCATTCATTCACTCATTCTATCTCTCTTATATATATCAGTATCAATGATTAGTTATTTAATTTATTAATTTTACAACTAAAATGTACCATATATCACTCTTTCATTGTAATTAAAATCAAAATTTTTTCTACAAAATTAAAGAGTTTTCTCCTTCAATTCTTTCTTTCATTCATTCACCCACTCTATCTCTTTTATATATCATTATCAATTACTAATTATAAATTTGTCAATCAAAATATGTAACATGACATTCTCTAATTACAATTAAAATTAAATTATGCCTTACTAATTTTACAATCAAGATGTGTCCCATGTCATTCTCTTATTATAATTAAAATCAAATCTTTTTCTCTAGAATGAAAGAATTCTCTCATCCTCTCTCTTATTCCTTTACTTACTTTATCTCTCTTATGTATCATTATCAATGACTAATTATAAATTTATCAATTAAACAACATAACATTCTCTAATTATAATTAAAATTGAAATTAAAATATAGCTATATTATTATATTACTAATTTAACAACTAAAACATGTCACATAACACTCTCTCATTAAAATTGAGATGAAATATTTCTCTTCAAAATTAATAAACTCCCTTACTCCATCTTCTCATGTATCTCTCTTCCCTTCTTTATTTCTCTTTATCTTTCTCATTCTATATATAGATTTTTTTTATTTAAATAAAATAAATACCTTATGAAAAGTGTTACGTAGACAATGATTATCTTAAACAACATGAACAATGAATCCTAAAAATTGGTTCAATTAAACTAATAATACAGCACACCTGTAACCCCCCTCGTAAATTTTAATTTTAATCATCCTAATTACTAATATCATAATCATCCCACCCACTCTTCCTTTTTTTGACCTATACCTTCCAAAATTACCTGATTTTCCTGAAGCATTATTTTTAAAAATGCAAATTCTTATTCCTAATAATGTATAAATCGTTCATGTGCCTTGTGGTTTATATAATATATTAACCACTATACTTTTAAAAAATCTCAAAGTGACCAATTTTAATAGTTGTATATAAATTATCCCAAAGTAAAAGAATTTATGTATTTTGAGACAAAAATATAAAGAATTAGAATGATTTATGTGCAATAGCTAACTCTCAATATCTAGATACAATTTATACTTAACTTAGCTAACCCTCAAAATCCAGTCACAATTTATGCTCAAAATGATGATAAAACAGATGATTATGGCTAAAAATATAACTGTATGGTTGCGAGATCACATTAATTAAGTATAGAACTCACAATTGAGTGAATGTGGCACATATTATGGTAATTGAGAGGAAGAGTATTGTTATAAGTTTAAAGTTTGTTTATATTATGTTCAGATAGTTATATTTTTTTTGTTATATGTCTAAATAATTTATAAATATAAAGATATTTTCACTACAATAATATAGACTATTTTTTAGGATTATTATGTGTCAAAAAAATTAAAATTTGTCAAAAAAATAAATTTTGACACTATTTTAACTATAAAAATACGTTAATAAAAGTTTTGTGAAAAATAGTATTTTTAACATATAAGTAATTGTAAAAAAAAATTTAAATCTTATTTTGATAAATATTGGCCGTCAAAAGTAATTTATTAGAAAAATTTGAGAATATATTTTTTGTGATACTTATTAACCGTCAAAAATATTATTTATTTTGACACTTATTGATCATAAAAAATTCTCCACAAAAATTTTTAACAAAGAATGAGATGAAATCTTGAAACTGAAGAATAAACTGAGATTTTGAAGATGAAGAATAAGTAGTATGATCCTAAACTGAGAGCAGTGTGATGCTAAAATTGACAGAACTCAACGAAGAAAAGGAATAATAGAGTAAGTTGAAAACAAATAAGTGTCAAAATTGAGGAGTAATTTTCTACAATCAAATTATTCATCAAAACAATATAGAAAATTTGACATTTGTGATATTTGTCAAAAATATATATTAATCTTTACACTTAACTATGACTGTTAAAAAAATCATGTTAAAATAGCTCTCTTTTCTTGTAGTGTTTTATTTTTTGAATTAGATTTTAAAATTAAGGTAAATTTCAATTTTAGTTTTAATAGGATATTAAAATGAATTTGATCTAATGTTATTGACTATTTATCTATAAGTATTGAGACAATAAATATTTCACAAAATTATTTTTAATACTACAAGTACTCAACTCAATTTGTTAAATTCTATATTTACTATGTATTTTGGTTTTCTCACTTCATTTTTATGAAGTATGATATTGTTTGTATCCTCTAAATATCTAATTATTAATTGATATTTGGCCAGATCAGTGTTATTTTTTCACACATAAAATATGTGATCCAGTTCTCTATCATCTATCATC
>NC_029787.2:92153350-92171115 GCF_000816755.2 Arachis ipaensis | reverse complement strand
TAAATCAAGTTTTTTTTTTAGTCACAAAAAAAAATCAAGTTTTTTTTATTTTATTTTAGAAGATAAATCTTTGTTGTAACAAAATCATCTTTTTGTAAAAAATAGTTTGATTCTATAATTTTTTTTGCCATAATCTATAATATGTTAATATTCGGACAAAGTCGATGCTATTTCAAAATATTTATATTTCTGTAATGTTATTACAGACAAAAACACTAATTTTTGTAAAATAAATTTATAAAATTTAGGTTTAATTATTCTATTGGTCCTTATAGATTCGCGAAATTTTTAATTAGGTCCCTATACTTTTTTTCATTTTAATTGAATTCTTGCACCAAATTTTTTTTTTAAATTGAGTCCTTACACTTTTTTTTCTTTTTATTTGAGTCCCTGCACAAATTTTTTTTTAATTGGGTCCCTATACAATTAAGCCAATTATTACCAAGAATGACCTAATTGAAAAAAAAATTGGTACAGAAACTCAATTAAAAAGAAAAAAAGTATAGGAATCTAATTAAAAATTTTGCGAAACTATAGAGACCAACAGAGTAATTAAACCTAGAATTTACACATCAATTCAATTCATAATTTTTTGAGCTATTTCAAACAAAAAATTTAATTTTAAAATTAAATCAAATACTTTTTTAAATAGATAAATGAACTTATGAGTGATGGACCACCCTTAGTTAAAAATATTTTATATATAATAACTACTATTTTCGGTAAAAAGAATTGTCATTTTGACAATTTATTTGGACAATTTAGCAATGTCACATGTATTATTTTCAAACTTGTAAGAGGACTACATTTGAAAAGTGACACATGCATCAATACACATGTTCGCAGTTGTGCAACTTCACAGAGAAGATTCATCTTGGAAGATCATAGAAAGAATTTGTCAAACCAAATATATGAACCCTCAAACTACTGAAACCAATGCAGCAGCACATATAGAATGTGTCTTAAAAGTTCTTATCACTCCACAAACACTCGCTTCCTTTGAGGAATCCAGAGAAAGAGTGAGAAACATAACTGAGAACATGCAACCTCGATGCATAGCTGATGGAAATGAAGTCATGAGGTTCATAATTTTTTGAGCTATTTCAAACAAAAAATTTAATTTTAAAATTAAATCAAATACTTGTTTAAATAGATAAATGAACTTATGAGTGATGGACCACCCTTAGTTAAAAATATTTTATATATAATAACTACTATTTTCGGTAAAAAGAATTGTCATTTTGACAATTTATTTGGACAATTTAGCAATGTCACATGTATTATTTTCAAACTTGTAAGAGGACTACATTTGAAAAGTGACACATGCATCAATACACATGTTCGCAGTTGTGCAACTTCACAGAGAAGATTCATCTTGGAAGATCATAGAAAGAATTTGTCAAACCAAATATATGAACCCTCAAACTACTGAAACCAATGCAGCAGCACATATAGAATGTGTCTTAAAAGTTCTTATCACTCCACAAACACTCGCTTCCTTTGAGGAATCCAGAGAAAGAGTGAGAAACATAACTGAGAACATGCAACCTCGATGCATAGCTGATGGAAATGAAGTCATGAGGTTTTATGGAACAACTATTGCATGCTCCCTGGGTCTAGTAAATTACTCTTCTACCCTCAGCTGCACTTTAGAACAGTGTGGTTTGTGCCAAATTCTAAAGCATGGTTTCAACGCAAACCAAGAATTCCATGGTGAACGTGGGGTTCTCACCACTGCTACAAGTGATCAAGCCTTTGATTCCATTATTTTATTTGAATCATCTGAATACGACCAGGAAGCATTACCAATATTGAGGAAGTGTGTTATAGTGTGCAGAGTAATTGCTGGAAGAGTTCATAACCCTTTGCAAGAGATTCAGGAAGAGACTGATTTGGGTTTTGATTCATTGATCAAGAAAATAAGCCGTGACTCATCAGATATTGAAGAACTCTGTATTTTGAATCCTAGAGCTATATTACCTTGCTTTGTCGTAATCTATAATCCGATGCTTAGGAGAAGCAATTTTTAAATTCTAAATGGTGGTTTTAGCTTAGATTTCTTGCTAATAATATGATTTCATTTCTATATTTTATTTATTCTTTCTTATGTGTTATTATCACAACAAATGTACGTTTCAGAACATCAAAAATGTAAAAAAAAAAAAAAAAAATTACTTGAACACAAGAAGTGATAGTGAACGCACGTTAAATATACTATAAAGTTTTCTTCATCATTATGAACCGTTGACGTAGGATTAGTTTATACAAATTTAGTATATTCATTTGCAACTAAAATAATAATAATAATATAGTTTATAACCATGTGCTGATCCTTGCTTCCACATTAACAATGTTTTAGAGCAATGCTAGGGGCAGCAACTTTTGTGATTAGTAGCCATCAAATAGCCATCAATAATGATCTAATGGTGTGAGATTGGTGTGAGATTTCATCCAATGACTCACCTTTATCTGCTGGTTACATGCTGGCCAAAATTCAACAAAACTGCTGGCCCCCTAGACTTTTCCATATTGTTAAAGTGATTGACAAGAAATTAGAAAAAATGAGGATGAAAAATTGGTATTTTATAAGATTTGTTGCTTAATCTATGCAAATGCTAATCTATCATTTACTGCATATAAACACAGATTATTGCAATTTTCTCGCTATAAGTTAATTTGGTTTCTTTCTTTAAGTTTTCCATAACCCTTTACGTTTCCATTTGTAATATTTGGCCTATAAATCTGAGAAGGGGGGTGTTCAGGAAATATTATTTTGCAATGATGATTGAATTGGAAGAACATGGGAACAACAAATTAACTGAACAATTTTATTTTGAATTGCAAAGAGTATAAAACTCATTTTTTATGGAAGAATCTAGTACCAAATGGCTAAAACTTTTTCAACAAAAATGTGTATTTTGTTTCATGATCAGCTCAAGGACAACTAAAGAATCATAACCCTATCTTAAGCAGGTAATCTGATATATATGCATGTGTAATGACAAGATTTGATTATACAAACAATGTTTTTTCCCTTTTCATTTTATCAAAATTAATGTTTGTGTTTTTGGTATTCTTCTTATTGGATTTTTTTGGAGAAGAACAGAATTAGAAAATAATATTATTATTGAGTTATATTTACTTGATATAAGAACTAAACTATATATAAAGATATTATCAATTAATTTCATTAAATATTCATCTACTAACTACTAATTACTACTAATTTCTAACTACTCATTATGACTATAATAATAAGAAGTACAACTTATTTAATTTTGCTTGAACTTGTATATCATTTTGAGTGTTTTGGACCATAGGATTTGGTAAGTTTAATATGCCCCACAAGTCTTAGCTAAAGGATATTGTTTGTGCAAAAAGTTAAGTCTCTTTTCAAAATATGACCTAAGAGAAAATGTCAAATGTTTGATGGAGTAATGTTAGTGATTTGGGTAGAATTGATAGAGTGTGTTGGTAATGAATGATGAGTAGCAAAGGTGTGTTCAAACATGTACAAGTCTTCTCTTAATCTATTCAAATCAATCATTTTTAAGCTGTGATAGTTCTCAGTGGTTAAGAGAAGGGGGTTGAATCTTAACTTCTTTTCTTTTAGAAATACTTTTTGTTTTTTCAAAAAAACTTAGGACATATTTTTATTTTTGTCTCGTGATGAGTTGAGAGACATTTTATTTTTGTCTCCTGAGTAACAAAGCCAGAATCAAAATAGAGAAGAAAAAGTAACACTCATATGTATCCTGATTCAGCTACTTAGTGCAATGTAGCCTACATCCAGTTTCTATCACAAACATAATGGAATTTCACTATCTCTTTCTGAAGATTACAAACACCAATGCTTTCCTATGATCTACCTAATCCTATCTGGGATAAATCCATATTCTAACCCAATCTGAATTTGACTAGGACTCATCCTAGCTTTCAACAGCAAAGTGCTAACCCAACTTATAAGAAAATCCCCATAGGATCATGATACAAAACAGAAAGATATACAAAGAACCTCTGAAACATCTTATGACTTTTTCTCACAGATTAACTCTCTGTCTTTTACCTCTCATTGGCTTTTTCTTACAAACCTCATTATATTTGCCTTTTTCAATGAGACTCATACAGACTAAACTGAGAAAAAAAAATACTAAATGAACAATATGAAGGAGAAGAACTCAATCAGTTTAGGTAGCTATGAGAAATGAATTCTGTGCTTTTCACTTACTCTTCTTTTCTTCAACCCTTAACTGTTTACCCTTATTATAGAAGAGTGAAGCTTTCAAGGCCGAATCAAGTTCAACCCTAACACTGTTTTCTTCTCCATCATCAGAGTTTTGTAGCGGCTTCATCAGAGAAGAGAGAGAAAACTGAATCTGTTGCATGCAACTTATTCATTCTCTCTCATCTTTTTTCTTCAAACTTCTTCAATCTTCGCTGTAGAGCCTTGCTTTGGCTCCAAATTTTTATTTTGAGCGTTGATGAGCTTCTAACCATGGTTGACTTCATCTTTTCCATGGTTGCTTCTTCTGTGCTTGAGGCTTTGTAATTTTCTTGGTTCCTTGGTGTAGCACAAATGAGGGAAGATGCTTTTTGTTACGCTCTGACAGAATGTAACTCAATACTTGATTGTAGCCTTTTCTTCTTGCTTTGTTTTGGCAACAAGATTTTGTCCTTCAATGCTCCATAGCCTCTGCACTTTCCTTTTTTTTCTTTCTTTCTTGCTGAATGAGTGACGTAACCGAAGTGAAAAGGGAGGAGAGAGAAGAGAGGATTTTTGGCTTTCGGTGAAAGTTTCAATGAAATTAATTGAAATGAATTTGGGTTCAAGTAACCAAAAGTGAAAGTAGATAACTGTATAAGGTTTGTGGTCTTTTTGGCTCATTTTCTTGTTTCCTCATATTTGGTTTATGATTGGGCTTGGCTTTATTGTTCTTTGGGACATGGAAGATTAAATAATTTTTTGCACACCAAATCAAGCTCATTAAATAAATAATTGTTAAATAATATTTGTTTATCACTTGGATTAGTTTATATTTAACTCTTCTGAGCCCATATTCTATTTTTCAACTACTCAGCCCATATTCTATTTTTGTGTGTATTTCAGTACTCAGTACCCATTTAACTCTTCTGACACGGATTAGGGTCTTAGTATCTGATATGTGTTCAATTTTTGGAACCCCTCAGTAACCGAGATGTGACCGGTTGTGTATTAATGTAATTACGCTATACTTTATATTTTTTCGTAAATTTTATATTTATTTAATTTAAATAAGAGTAAAATGATAATTAGATCATGTTGACCTTAGACTAATTTGTCCTTGAAGAAAAAAGTACCAATTAGTTCCTTCAAAATAGCAAACAGTGAACATGTATGTTATTCTATCAATAATAGTGCGAAACGAAACTGAATTGTCCATGTATTTCATTATCTACAGTGATGCATGTCTCGTTAGATGTAGTTTTGGACATTGAATCATTTATTATCTTTTGAATTTTTATATATCCTTTATCAACGACTCTCTATATATCAAAAATTCTATCAAAATAAATGAAATTTTCTCCAAAAATTATTATTTACATTACTATCTTTCATAGATAATCATGTCAGAGTAATTAACAGTATATATAAATATAACCGTTAGGTTTTAGTTGATGAATTGATAGAAAGACATCATGTGTCTATTGTTTACTATCCTAAAAAATTAAATTAGTACTTTTTTTAAAGATTAATTTATCTGAAATTGAAATCTTCCTACACCTAATTGTTAGTTTACTGTTTAAATAAAAAGAGTGAATACCCCATCCGGCCCCTAAACCTCTTGGTATAAATATTTAAAAGAAAAAAAAGGCAGTAGCCTAGTAGGAATAGATTGGAACATTGGTGTTCGTATCTGGAGAGAGAAAGTGTGTTTGCGTGGCTGTTTTGTTAGAATAGGGAGTGGGGTTGAGACTAGCGCCTCTATTTCCATTCCAATGGATCTTGATAGCAACGCTCCCAATTCTGGAATCAAGAAACGCAAGCAGGAGTGTAGGACGAAGAGGGTCCTTTTCTCTTTTTTCCAATTTGCTCCCTCAAAACAAAATAATAATAATAAATAAATAAATAAAATAAGAAAATAAGAAAAAAATATTTTCATTTTTTCTTAAAAAGTTTTACCTTGTAGGTTTCATTTCTTTCACTCTGCTATCATATTAACCATTCATTTTTCACCTGTTTGAGCCTATTTACTCATAAAATATTATCAATAAAAGTTCTCTTGAATAACCAAAAAAAAATAATAACACAAGATTTAAGTTTAATTATTTTAAGTTGAAGTACAACATAAAAAATTAAAAACAAGATATCATAAAATTCATAAAACAACACACTAAAATTCATATTACATTAGGGTTTACTTTCTTAAACTATGCTATTTATATGAGACGTGTGGATATGCAGATTTGCAGATCGAATCCGCGGATATCACTTTTAAATCCGCAATCCGATCCTACCATAGTGCGGATCGGATAATATCTGCAAAATTCGGATCAGATACGGATAATTATCGCAGATATGTGGATATTATCCGATCTATGTGCAGCCCTACCTTTTTGTTTTTTAACTCGCTTTTGTGATAGAAGTTTTCAAATAAATCATGTCATAACAAACTTAGTTTAAATAGGAATCAAGTTCCTTGTTTACCAATTACAAGACAAATGCACTCTTCAATTGAGTTTTTTCTGAGTTAAATCATATATTTAGAAGAAAAATTATTAAAAGTCATAATTTATTCTCCTGATTATTCTTTTAACTTTTAAATAATTTTTAAAAAAAATTATCTTTTTAAATTTTTATTTATTTAAACATCAAGAGAATAATTTAAAGGATAAATTAAAACTCTTAGTTATTGCTCTTTTTAGAATGCTTAATTAAATAAAAAAATCTTGCTATACGTTAAAAGCATTTGGAACCAAATCCGAAGTGATTTTACCAATTAAAATCTTCTCTTATTTAATAAACACCCAAAATGCAAGCTTCAATTTTCAAATCAAATAGTTTTTTTTTTTTTGTATGCATGTTTAAAATTTAAAAAGGTAAACCTTGCTGCACAAGTAGTTCCCAACCTGACAAAATTGCCCCAAAGAGGAGAATGTATATGCTTTCATGGCTTTGATATTTTCTTTTTTATAATAATAATTGAAAAAACAACAACAACTAATTAAATAAACTAAATAACGAACTTGGTTTGGTCAGCTTGATGATACACTTATGTATGCAGTAATTTATTTGTTAGGGACAACAAAAAAGCAAACTAAATTCTGTAGACTTCCTTTTGATTTTCTCTTTAAGCTGTCTTCAATTTAGAAAGAAAATCTTATGAGATCAAAACAAATTTCGTTAGCTTCAGTCGCTTGATACATTTTAAATATGGGTCTTTAATGAAACCTTCTATGGCTTTAAAGAGGATCTCACATTTTGAATTTTCAATAGTACAAACACAATAGTAAAAATTCTCAAAAAAAAAAAAATTGTTACAACGTAGTAATGCAATTATCATCCAACATAATACAATTTAACAAGCAAGCAAATGTCAAAAATATAAAATTAACGATGGTGCACAACAAGCATGAGATGCGCAATTTCTGTTGGCAGCTTGAAGAAACTCCAAAGTCAGTTCATATCAAACTGCTATAGGATATTTTCCTAGTCAGCTACACCAAATGCAACTAATATGAATTCTCAAGTCATCATCTACATATACTGCTTGAAGACATACCTGCCATTAAAATGTAACTACACAATTTGGTCAAACTGGTGGAGCAGGAGCAATCTTTCTAGTACTGAAGAAAGTAGCAAAAGGCTGCTAGCATTGTTACCAAAAACAATTTATGTATAGCTTCAGCAATAAAATCATTTTGAAGAGCATTTTTTAAATGTAATTTTATATTAAAGGGCTTCTGGGGTTGCTTTACAAAGAATCCACATTTACTTGCGAATCTGGCGAAAGGCATATGTGAAAAATGGATACTAACTTGCTAAATTTTTAATAAAAGGCTATCTCGCAAGGCTAGGTAAATTTACAATAATTAAAATATATATTAGAAGAGAGAAAATGGATTGCACTCACCTCCTGAAAAACTCAGTAACATATCGTATCACGAACCACATTAATACAATCAGCAAAATATCTGGAAAAGTTTAGGAACATATACAAGCAGTACCACAACAGACAAGATTGCACATGAATTCAAGGCACTCAACTTTGCGCTGTTTGTCGAATATTGTTCTGAAATAACTTTTGGAAAGAAAAAAAAAGAAAAAGAAAAAGAAAATGTAAATAAGGTAAAAGCCATGTAAAAGAGACTGCAATAGAGGATACTGAAAGTACAGCGTTCCCACCAATCCAACATATAAAGCCCAAAAGTAACATTGTAGAGGAAGATCTTGCGCTGAATCCAATTCATTTCACCCATGGCTGCAAAAAAAATAACAGTAATTTTGTTCAGAATCAGGTACTCAACAGCAATAAAACTTATTTTAAAATACTTTTCAGTATATATCATGCTCAACAGAGCAAAGAAGTGCCTCACTGAGTCCAACTTAGTATGCCCAACAAGGTTTTCAGGGGCGAGCTCCTACACAACCATGAGAAAGAGTTGCAAGAACGTAAAAATGTAGCTAAGAACGGAAGTTCCTACTAGAATGTACAATATTTTATTATACAAATACATACATGCGCAAATTAGTGACAATTAACACAATTATACTTGTATTGACAATGGATAATGTCATCATTCACAAATTAGATGAGTTTGGTTGCGTGATTTTAATAAATAGATGGCATGCAATCATCAAACGAGCAAACAAATCAATCCAGATCGACAACCAATGGGTACGGGTAGCAGTGGACCAGATCGGGCAACATGAAATTTGCAAGTAAAATATTAGAGCTTTCATGAATGTATATGTTAAGACAGCAAAATATTCAAATCAAAGAAGAAATAAGAGAGCATATGAATCAAGACGGAGGCAATTGAGAGAGAGACAAGACAACGTACGAAGACAAACTATGTATCAAGTAATGAAACCTGGGGGCTACCAACATCACTTTTCACTTAGCCATATCAAAATTATAAAAATATCCATGTCTTGGGGCTACTAACATCACTTTTCACTTAGCCATATCAAAATTACAAAAATAACCATGTCTTAATTTTCTTATTACTAACGAATCTGTCTTCGTAAATCATGTTGAATTGTTGATCTCTTCAATTCAATTCAATAAACTCCGAACGTCACGTTTCTAAGCTAATCACCAATCAGCTATAATAAGCTTTTAGCTTGGGCCACCCTACAAGCTCAAAATTCATATTCAATTCTTATTAGTAAAAATAAAAACTGCCTTTTTCTATAGACAAAGGGGCCAAAGGCCCAACAAGTAATTACCACATACAACTAGCACGAGTATTGGGCTAAGTTAATTATAAGAAGATATCTTGGACTCGTCCCTATTTCTTCCAAAGCCCTTACTCAAGTCCAAATATGTACCCATACCACTTCATTCCAAAATGATTGACCAAACATTAAGAAATGTATTTTGTAGCTAGATTGAGTGCTAGTTTAGATTGGCTTTTTTAGTGAAAAAAAATACTTTTTTTTAAATAAAGTACTTTTATTAATTTAAAATTTATTTGGATATGTCTTTTAAAAAAAATATTTTTATTAAAAAACAAAAGCAAAAGACGTTAATATTTAAAAACTCTTTTTAAAAATTCTATCTAAATGTGAAATAATTTTTGTTTGTTAAAAAAGATCTTTTTTAAAAGGATGAAAAACATAAGTACTTTTTTCAAAAATCAATCCAAACTAACCCTGAAGCCAACGTATAACCTAATAATATAGTGGTAAAAAAAAAACCTAATACTATAACCGTCGTTAGAGGTTTGTACTAAACTACTAATTACATATCTCGTACTTTTGAAATGACCACACCCATGTTTTAGACCGGTTGAATTCAGTTGTGAATGTGACCTTTGTACGTGAATATGTAGTGTGAGTGAGTGTTTGAATATAAAAAGAAAAAAAAAAAGAAGTTCTAATACTATGACTAATATCCAAAAGAAAAACATAACTAAATGTATACGTAGTGGAGCCAGACATAATTGCCTGAGGATCGTGGTAGAGGCTGTACTCCACCAAACTGTGGAAGAATTCGATCTACCTGGTGTCAGTCTATGACAACAAAATATATCAACGTTGTCACGCTCCTCCATAATGCCATATGCCGAGGCTCAAGTATCTCTGGGTGTACCACCTGCACTACGTCGTGAGAGCTATACGTCATCCAAGTGAACTGTGCAAAGAAATAGTTTTGGAATGTCATTATTAGATATACAGTGTTGCCAAGCTGACATTAGATATTAACTATTTAGATTTGACAAAATACTCAGGTCCCTAGCCTGAAGGAGATCTATCCTGAGCCTTGGTGTGGAATTTATAACCCACAAACTAACCGGCAAGTGCACCAGGTCGTACCAAGTAATACCTCAGGTGAGTGAGGGTCGATCCCACGAGAATTGATGGATCAAGCAACAATGATTGAGTGATTGGCTTAGTTAGACAAATAGAAAAGTTTGACTTTTCTTACTAACTATTTTAATCATGCAAGATTTAATTCATGACAAACTATATGTGACTAAACCCTAATTTTTTAGACCTTTTTAGTCTCCTAAAATTCATCAACCGCCAATTTCTTGGTCACTTAATTCCAATTAGAAGGTGAAGTTCAATTCTAGTTTATATGCCACAAAAACCCTAATTACCCAAATATAAAAGGATTATATGTCACATATCCCGTTAAGTCCAGATAATTAGAAGTTTAGGAGAATATGTTTTCAAGCTCTTGTTCAAGTAAAGAGCTTTTTCAAGTTATACAAGAACTCAATTAGAACAATGGTCAAACTTCCGTTCCACCCAGATTCATAAAATAAAGGACGAAAATAATTCTTGAATTCTAAAACAATACATGAATTAAAATAGAAAAATAATAGTATCAATCCATACAATAGACAGAGCTCCTAACCTTAACAGTGGAGGTTTAGTTGCTCATAATTCAGGGAGAAAACTAGGATTCTGAAAACTGTAAATTGCGGAATGAGGTAGAAGAAAAGAAGATTCTTTTCCCTTTTATATCTAATCCTAATTAATGTAAAATATATTTTTAAAAACTAAAATAATATCTTTTCCTAATTATAAATAAAATAAAATAAAATCAAAATTTATTAAACTTCATGCGCAGCCTTGTATGAGTGCATGGGGACCATTGGATTCGTTCAGGTCCACGCTGAACTTGGGAATTCTCAAGTTCAGTGTGGATGAGAGCAGTATGCGTCCTTTGGAGCTTTGAATCCACACTGAACTTGGAAATTCTCAAGTTCAGCGTGGATTGATGCGCACATTCCCCTTTTGATCCTTCAAACTGGCGCTGAACTTGAATAACTTCAAGTTCAGCATGGAGTGCTCGCACAAAGTGGAAGAAAAGGATATACTATTATATATCGTTGGAAAGCTCTGTAAGTTAGCTTTCCAATGCTACTAGAATCATATCAATTGGACCTCTGTAACTCAAGTTATTTCTGTTTGAGTGCAAGGAGGTCGGGATTGACAGCATCATTCGCTTTCTTCCTTTTCTGCTACAAAACTCTGTCAAATCCATCTGAATGCTACCTGAAATAAACAGAAATTGCAAACAACTCAAAGTAGCATTCATAGTGGCTAAAAGTAATTGAATCTTGATTAAACTTAGTAATTCAAATGCAAATTCACTATGAAAAGATAGAAAAGATGCTCACGCATCACAACACCAAACTTGAATTGTTGCTTGTCCTCAAGCAACCGAAATAAGTACATGATTGAGATGTGAATTTGCAAGAGAAGTGAAAATTCAGTTATGCTCATGTCTATTCTTAAAGTAGGGCTTATCTCTTGCAATCCTGAATAGTTTTGGCATCTCACTCTCCTTTGAATTAGAGGAAGGTCACTGTCATTCAAAATTAGAATTCGGATTATATTATGAACTCTTTGATCTTCATACTTCAGTTTAATCCTTGAACACAGCAGATATCCTTTAATTCTCAAGCAACTGGTGCTTTGCACCTTGATCCTAGTCGTGACTTTAAATGTTCTGTCTCAATGGTTAGTTGACACAAGAACACCACAAGCACTTAACTGGGGAACTCTCCTTAAGTTCTGATTTTTCTTTTAGTTACTCCCAGACAATGGTGCTTAAAGCCTTTAGCATACTCTACTAAATGTATCTGGTCTCGACTCTAAATATTCTGTCTCAAGGATCGCTTGACACAAAAATACCACAAGCATATGACTAGGGAAATAACTCTTTGAGCTTTCAATCATGTCAAACCTCCCTAGTCATTTATGCTCAGAGCCTTGGACCTTGCTCTTGTTTTTCTTTTGCTATTTCTTTTGCTTCAAGGATTAAATTTTTGTTTACTTCAGAGAATTCATAATAGTTCTCTAAATTATTGTTCCTCATACATCAACATCCTTTGATTCAAATTCAAATATGCATTGTTCATGTCATTCATTCAGAATCACAATAATACCACCACATTTAAGTAAATGAGACTAATCTTAAGTATAAACTCAATTTCTCATGCATTACATCTTTTTCTTCTTTTTTTTCCTTTTGATTTCAAGCTCAGTGAGCAATACATGAGACACTCTTTCAGAATTAAAAAAATAAATAACAAAATAAACAGTAAATTAAACTAGAACCTAGGAATTGAAATAAAAACTGATCATGCAATAACAAAAATAGCTGAAAACAGGAATATAACATAATAAGAACAGGAGGAAATATAGAATGAAAGGAACTCAACTGTCTCAGTTATCCTAAAAGATGCTCACGCATCAAGCCTCCAATGAGCAACTCGAGGTCCCTTCTCGCTCACGGTCGGGTTGTGACCTGACCACCTACAACCCCAGACACACGTTATCACTAAATGAAAATAACTCCAAAATATAAAAGAGAAAGATATAACTTAAATATAACATCACCTCGAGGCCAAAAGCCAGTGAAAGGTATCATATCTAGCGGGCCTGAAACCAGAAAACCGCCAGAAGATCCATGACTGAAGCAGCTGCAATGGACCGGCTAACTTGACAACGTTTTTATTTGCCACCCGGTACATGCACCGATATAACCATGACAGAGCAGCTGATTCCCAACTGTACCCACCCATATCCTCAAGCCTGGCTACGTATGGCAGCCATCGAATGTGTAGGCGAGTGCTGGACTTGTCGCCAAATAGCTGAGTCCCCAAAAGCATCATAATACAGGCCCGGGCATACCTCCTAACAGTGGCGTTGTCGAAGGCAATACACCCAACAGCTCCTGGAACCACACCCAAGCTAGACGACCGCCCTCGATGTATACACTAACCTCTTCATTGATGACACCAGCAATATGGACAAATCCATCCAAACGATAAAGACGGTCCGGATTATCCCCCATCACGTTACTTCTCAAAATTGGCGTGTTTGGGTTGCAGATTTTGGTGGGGCAGCATTTGGTTTAATGGTTCGAATGAATCCAATTCGAACTCTATTTATAGAGAGATTCCTAATAAATCTAATTAGACTCATTCGAATTACCATGAACACGAAATCATGGGTAAATCGAAACAGGGAGAGCCGAATTACTATGGGCTTTTCATGGCTGTAAATTGAAACGGTGTGTTCAAATTAATAAGGTTTCACGTGGATGCTAAATCGAAATAGCATGTTTAGATTTACTAGACTTCCATTCATACAGCTATAAATCGAAACAAGTTGTTAAGCTTTATTAGGGGAGCATGCGAAAATGCATAATTTGAATCTACCTGTTTCAATTTATGTAGAGATGTAAATCTAGACTATCTGTTTTGATTTATGTATAGATGTTATTGGGGTGATTCACATTATATTTTTTATTTTGGGTGATTTGGGTAATATTAGATGAAGGTTAGTTTATTAATGTGAATTATCCAGAAATTATTGTATTATATAAATTTAATTTACCAAGACTGAAAAGAAATCAAAGATGATGATGATGATTATCTATTTATTTTGATTGTTTTATTTAATTTAGTTTTGTTCTTGCATGTTTTTGTCTCGAAATTTTTTTATCATAAACATTATAGAGTATCAACTTTGTAACTAAATGCTAAAAAATTGTTTAATTACTACTTAATAAAAAAGAGAGATATTATCTATATTTATACATAAAAAGAATTATTATTTGATTTGAATTTTTGTCTTTTCCATAATATTTTTTGTCTCTCTTTTATTTATAATTACAGTGAAAAATCAAAATTGATCCATTCGAATTATACTTCTTACAAATTCAGTATTGAACTATAATTCTTTTTAGTATTATAAAAAAAAAATTTGTTAATAAAAACGTGTTTGACAGGTGCGAAGTCATGAGTGTCTAATAAAGCACTAATATTAATAAGGTATAGGTTTAATTATTTTATTGGTTTCTATAATTTTACTAAATTTATAATTAATTTTTTTAATTGAGTTTCTATTCTATTTTTTATTTTGTGATTAGGTCTTTTCATGTCAAACGTTAAAATTAACGGAACATTTCTCTCTAAAAATATGTGGTCAAATATTTAATTAAATTTTTAATTGTGGGTACTTTTAACTTGTAGAAAAATATTCCATTCTATGTTAGAAAGGATAAAAGAGAATAATAGAAAAAAGATTTGTGTGTATTTAAGTTGTTGTAGAATGATATAATATAAAAGGGTATTTATAGGTGTTGAGAGAATTGAAATATTAAAGACGTAGTATCATATAATAAATATTCAGATATGAAAAATAATTCTAGAGAATGCTAATTGATCCTAATATATCCTAACATCCCCCTTCAAACTCAAGTGATAGCTTGAGCTTGAAATTTATTTAAAACAAGGGAAAAAAATGCATAAACTGTCGAAAAGAAGCGCAGACGGAACCGCCACAAGGAAGCGCAGACGGAACCGTCACAAGAAAACGCAGACGGAACCGCCACAAGAAAACACAGATGGAACTGCCAAAGGAAGCATAGACAGAACCATCACAAGAAAATGCAGGCGGAACGGCAAAAAAAAGTACAGACGGAACTGCCACAAGGAAGTACAAACGGAACTGTCACAAGAAAGCGCAGACGAAACTGCCGAAAGGATGGCGAACTGCCCGAAAAATTGCCGAAAAGTGGTAAACTACGAAGAGATGGTAAAATGCTAGAGGATGACGAACTGTTAGGTGACAAAAAATATATGATTTCTCCATGAGAATAGATAAATAACAGATGACAGTGGTGTTTGATTCGTTAGACTCGAAAAGATACAAGACAGAGAAGATAGACTAATCGGTGAGGTGAAAAAGCATCAAAGGAGTAACAAAAGACAAGGAAATGGCATAAAGAAAAAGTGTAAAAAAAATGGTTATTTCACCAGAAGAAAAATAATCTATACTCTAAAAGAGGATACCATGGCTCTGATACCATGTTAGAAAGGATAAAAGAGAATAATAGAAAAAGAATTTGTGTGTATTCAAGTTGTTGTGGAATAATATAATATAAAAGGATATCTACAGGTACTAAGAGAATATAATTGAAATAATAAAGACGTAATATTTTATAATAAATATTCAGATATGCTAAATAATTCGAATAAATGATAATTAATCCTAATATATTCTAACAAGATCAAACATTTTTTTAGACAATAACAAAATTATAAAATTAAAAACAATATAAAAATTCAATTAAAAAAATATATGAACCTAATTTTAAATTTAGTAAATTTAACTTACAAGAATAAAAATATTTTCACTTAAACACAATATTTATTTTTTTATATTTTATAATATCAAATATTATCTATGTATTATTAGCAAATTGAATGGGTAAAACTTAGTGATATTAAGTACTTGTGGGAAAAAAAAAACATAGTTTAGAATTTAGAATAGATAAAATAACAAAAAGTAAAATAAAAGCAAACAAACAAACTGAGTTAACTACCTTCAAACTTATATAATTATTCTGTACCAAAACAAACTTATATAATTATTAATTATCGGATCCATCCATTGTTATTGTGTGAATTTATAATTTATCTCCATAGCAGTAGTCTTGCTCAAATTTTCATTCAATGATTGTTCAGATGGTTCCATTATTATTCATCACTTATGGTCCGTTTTTCCATTTTCGATTCCCCAGTGGTTGTCCCACTACAAGAAAAATCACTTTTAGCAGCCATTTATTTTACTTTTAGCGGCAATAAAAATAGCTACTAATACATTTACCGGCAATTAGACATTAGCCGTCTTATGCTCCGTCGCTAAAAGGTTTTAGCGGCAATTATAACATTTGCCGGTAAAAACCGTTTTAATGGCCGTAAAAAATATATAACTTTTAGCGGCTATTTTCTTGGCAATTTATATGGCCACGAAAAGTAATTATAAGATTGCAATATTATTCACTTTTAGTGGCCATTACTATTGCCGCCAAAATCCATTTTACCGGCAATTTATATGGCCACTAAAAATAATTCTAAAATTGTAATATTATTCACTTTTAGTTGCCATTACTATTGCCACTAAAATCTTAAGACTTTTTTTAATTGTATTATACTCATTTTCTTAGAAGTAACAAATTATCTTTTTTCTAGAATCAAATATATATTTTGCCAACAATAGTTATTATTATGCATAATATAAATACACTAAATTTAATTACTACAAAATGAAATATTCATTAAACTCAAAATATTGATACACAAATTTTTTTTGAAAAGTAATAAACCTACAAATTTAAACAAAAAATACTACAAGTCTATAACTATGTTACATCAATGTAGCAATCCAAGTGTTAGCAATAATCTAAAATTGTACCTTTAAAAGTAGCCTACTAACTTTTAATTTTAGCAATTGATCTAAGAATTTAAAAATAGATAAGAAAGGAAAATCATGAATAATGAATATCTAAAGAATCCAAAACTGTAAATCTTTGGCTGCTCTTCAAGGAATTGATAGCTTGTCAATGTTTTGCCACCAGAGAGCAAGTACAATTGATCAAAGAGTTCAAACACTTCACTGCTTGGTTGATGAATGGAAGTTATCACTGTTCTTCCATCTCTTGCCAATGCACGCAGTGTCTGAGTCACAAAGAAAGCTGAAGCAATGCAACAACAACAAAAGTGAAATTTTAATTGGGATAAGAAAATTTAAACAAACTTAGAAGAGAAAATCAAAACAAAGAACACATATCTAGGATGAGAAAATTGTAGAATTTAATATAGTAAATTAGGGTTTAATAATTAATATAGTTCCAATGCTGTTGATAGTTCCAATGCTGTTGTTGCAGCATTCCCCAGCAGGTATCCCTGAAGAAAAAGAGCATCTCAAAGACTATTCATGCTATTTTGTGATTGGCTGTTAAAAGAATACATTTGTTGAAAAGAGAAAGAGAAATGAATCATAAATGAAATCTGAAGATTAATCCATGGTTGTATTCCTTCATTTCCTGTAAACATTGGAATTTGTTGAATGATTAATCTGGTAACATGCTTCATATGCTATAAGAGTTTTAGCTTTCCAGACAAACATAGATGATACTTGTACCTTGAAAATTTTCATGAGTAATTACAGGAATAGCAAATGTTACTGACCCACTTTCAAGCACAAAAGGAAGGTCTCCCTCAAATCCAGGGAGGTACTTCTGTATGTTGCC
>NC_029787.2:92150939-92153327 GCF_000816755.2 Arachis ipaensis | reverse complement strand
AATAATTAGCACTAATTGGAAGACTATAATATTCTTAAACATCTCAAACGGTTCCTTGTTACATTAGTTAAAAGACTTAATCAATAGGTCACAATCTGAAAGAAAGATAGGATAATTAAATGCATTCTACAACTTACATCAGGTGGGTTGGAGGCAGGCTTTGGTGATTTCCGATCAGGAGTAGCAGCAGGCTTTGAATTCACAGATCGCGGCGATTGTTCAATGGAATGGCGCAGATTTTGCAAGGGTATGGTGATTCGGATTCCGATTTGGACACTCCTCTGCTAAGTTTGCTGCCTCTTGGAGTTGCTAGTGATGTTCTGTTGGGAGTTTCAGACAAATTGGATCTACCATAAGAAAGAATTGTAATGCCAATAACAGATCAATAATTCATTTTACAAAACAGAACATGACAACATAAGAAACAAAAAGACACAAAATGACATAGTTATATACACTCCAACTAATGGATCTAAACAAAAAAGGAAAGTGACCCTAATCCAAAATTCAGCATCCAGAATCATTGGCAAGCCAAAAATAAATGAGAATCGGAGTGAAAATGACAGTGATATAACAATCAGTTAATGCAAAAGGCCCTAAGCTAACATGAACACAGAAAAATCAAGCTGAAACTATAATCAAACATGAGAAAAAGAAAGAAACTGAGAAACACAATACAACTTACAAAAAAGTTACAAAATTTAGGTAAAAATTCCACAATAGCATATCAGAACTACTGGATCAAACCCTATAAAGCAGAACCCAACCATCCAAACAGATCAAAAAAGAAAAAGAAAGGAACCAAATTTCAGATCTTCACATGAAACTCATAGAAGCATAACCACAAACACCAAGCAAGCATGCTTCAAATGCTTCTGCACTTACTTAGTAGCTTTTGAAGCCATGGTTGGGGGTGGTGGAGGAAGTAGTCCCAACAGTTTCTTTCATCAATAGAGCCTCCATAAACCACAGTTTCTTGATCTTTAGATCAGCCAAAAGATAGAACCACGTAGAAAATACAATGTAAATACATACACAATAGGCATACATAGACACATAATGATTCTTAGTATCTGAATATTAATAATAACAATAAATCTAGATCACATCTAAAAAACAAAAGAATTGGAGTATCATCATGATATCTAGATCATATCTAGATCATATCATAGAGAAAGAAACCTTAATGCATATGGAACACAATTACCTGCTTCAGAAGGCTCCTTAGTATCCCTTCTATTCTCTCTCGTGAATCAAACAACAACTTCAAAATCAAGTCACAAAGCCATCATTTGTTCCACCTCTCATTATTCAAATTCAGCTTAAACAGAAAAAAAGAGGTAAAAAGCTGAACCTAGAACCGATCATAGAGACAAATGAAATAGAATAATTACCGCCATAGCTGCATTTTGGTACTCATTGAACAAAGAAACCGAAGGAAACCTTCCAGACAAGCCATGCGACATGCCATTCTCCTTCTCCTCGTCTACCTTCTCGCTCCTCCTTCCGTCGCCGCCAAAATACTGTGGCGACAACTCCTTGCAGCTCCCGCTCACCTCTTGCCCCGTCAATTTCCCAATCCCCGGTGACAGGTAAGACTCCGGCGACGCATAGGCCTTCGCTGGCGGTGTCTTCTCCACAATCCTGACCAAAGAGAGAGGGCTGCCGCTCCCGCTGGCCTCTGGAGGAGCAACGATCCTCGCCACCTTCCTCGGCAGTCGGTAAGCCACGACTCCAGCACAACCTCGACGAAATCCTGCGATATCCGGTGGAACTTTCCCGGCGGAAGCGACGATACCGGCGATGGCGATGGTTTGGATACCGGAGAAGGGGATTGGCGTTGATTGGGATAAGTGATGGTTGGTAGGTTTTGGATTTCGATGAGGAGTGGGATAGGTGATGGTCTAGGGTTAGGTTTTTCAGAGAGTGAGGGAGAAAAAAGGGTAGGTCTTCTTCTTTCTATGAAATTTGATCTATTGTTATAAAAAAATTATTTTAATAAAAATTATACCAGCCATAACACTATGGCTACTAAATTTTTTTTTATTAAAAGTAGTTTTTTCTTATATTTTTACTGGCAATACTAATAATTGCCATTATAATATATAGAATTAGTGATAAATATATAATGGCCACAAGATGATAACTTAAATAAATAATTACCAGCCATTGAATTATTGCCGCTAAAAATTTGTCGCTAAAACTAATTATTTTTGTAGTGTCCTTGCTTATAATTTTTAAAATTTTTTTATTGTTCTTTTGTTAGCAAGGATAGATTCAATAAGTACTACTTAGCACTTTAGATTCCGATTCCATGTTAGGTTCTTTTAATAAGATAGGAAGGCACTTATTCAGGGAGCAATGACTGGTCCTGCGCCAATAAAGTAA
>NC_029787.2:92148903-92150902 GCF_000816755.2 Arachis ipaensis | reverse complement strand
AAAGGGGTTACTTGGAGTATAACATAAGTTGTTGAATTGAACTGAGACACTTGGCTTGTATGTGATGATTGTAGTAATAGTGTGCGACTCCAAGGAGCTTGAGGCATATCCTAACTGTATGCCCACTATGAACTTGTCAAATTTGGCATTAGTGCACTACACATGCCGTATGAATGTGTGATAATACTTTAAGAGATTAAAATATAAAAATCAATGCGGATTAATGAATTATTAAGTTACATGCTGAGTTTGTATATACTCAAATATAATCTAACGTTTTGTAAAGAACACATTAATTCATTGTTGCAAACAATGTAACATTCATATCTTCTAATTGCAAATCTCTATTTTTTTATATATAATTTTAATATATCTATATTTATGGTAGCAACAATTCTAATCACATTTTTTTTTTACATTTTAGTAATTTTATTTTTAACAACGTTTTTAAAAAGTAATACTAAATAATTTAAAAAATATTACTTTAATTATTTTAGCTACATTTATACTTTAATTTTAACCACACGTATCCATTGTAGATCATTATTCTTGAATATAAAAGCTCACATATTCAAGTATTTGTTTTTGAAAAATATTTTTTTGAAAAACAGTGAGTTTTGCAACTTAGTGACCAGACAATACATCTATAATCTACATGAGACCATATAAATATTATTATCAAAGTAATTTTATTTAGAAAATAGTATTTTATACAAATAAGTGAATCAATAAGCGAGTTCTCAGTACAGAAATCAAATCAAGTAGTCCACAATTGAACGGCTCCACCTCTAAGGATAGTCCTTTCCTCTCGTGTGTTCATACGAAATAACAGATCCAACGTGTGGCCTACATGTTAGGCTACGATTTTCTAATACGAGCCTCCCAAACCAATTCAAAACATATAATTTCAAATACAACAAATCTTAAATCTTTCAAATATATAAAGTATCAAATCAAATCAAATCAAATGGTACTTTCTGATTATAAATTCTTTTCAATCATCCTTTTTTAATCATAAGAAATGTCAAATATATTTTACAACTTCAGAGTATATAAGTGAGTATCAACAATACTTTAATATTTCAAAAACACATATTCAAATAAAATCGAATATTCTAAATAATACAAAAATTCATCAAACATGTATATAGTCTCATGTAAAGTTCTTAAAGTGTATGCTTCACATAAATAAATTATTTAACTCTAATAAATCCATTGTTTTAATCAATTAAAATTCTTGAATTATAATTTCATAAATATATTTAAAAGCTCGTAATAGCATAAACCAAAAGTAATTATAAACATAAAGCCTACTCACAACATGGTCCCAAGGGATTGAAGAAACCAAACCTAGAGTGCCAAATTAAAGGGCGAGGATGGTTGAAGTATAATGGAATGAAAGAGCGAGAATTTGGACTAGGACAGCGGCAGTTCCGACAACGTTTTTTTTTTTTTCGATAGGTAGAATGGCAAATAGGGGCACAATGGAGTAGAAGTGGCATGCGACAGCAACAGCTAAAGGCAAAGCAATGACAGCATCATCAATGGCAGTGGTAAAATAGTGGCAGAAACAAAACAGAATAAGCAACCACTAAGCAAGCTAGGTGGTGAAATGGAACTGACAGAGGTGCAAAGCAATTCCTGTGGCATTTTTAAAGCGCAAGGGCAGCGGCGGAGGGCTCCAGCGAAGGAAGAGTAGAGGACAGAGCACGACTGGGTAGGATGGCAGCAGCTTTCCGACGAGCTCTCCTCTGACGGTGATACAGTAGCTCACTGATGGTGACAGAAAGAGCTCCTTTCCCTTCCTCTACTCATCGTATTTCCTTCTCTCTATTCGACATTCATGCCTGTAGTTGCAACAACGATGGCGATGAAATGGCTCGACGGCAGCAGAAGCATCTAGCCCCAACCATAATTCCCTTTCCCTCTTTGTCTCGTTCTCGTTCTCTCTCCTCTGCTGCCACGGCGGCGGCCTCAACAGCCTCCAATCGGTGAAGAC